>NC_064871.1:59556154-59853654 GCF_943734695.1 Anopheles maculipalpis
TGTTATTAAAATGGAACTGTAGTTCTCAGGAAGGGCAGCACGATTTAATGCCTGTGGAGCGCTAGGATGCACTTGTAGGGCAACAAAATCTTCATAAATCTTGAGGATTTTGCTGTTGTCTTATACAGTCTCAGGACGTCTGATGGATGTGCGCCCCACCAGAATCCTGTGACTGTCCTTAGAAAGTTGATTCTTTTACCGCATTTTTGCAACAGACGGGTGAAGTGTGTACTCCAGTTTTCTTTTCTTCGCCTTCAACAGGTTTTTGCACGATCTCTCCAGTCCTTTATATTTTTCATATAAAGACCTTGAGCCCGTGTCCCGGAATGCTTTAAACGCCTCCCGCTTCTTATTAAAAGCCGCTTGGCAATCCTTGTCCCACCAAGGAGTGGGAGGTTTTTTGAATGTCCTTGCTTGGTGGGAGCGCCTTGTTTGGGCTTCAAGAGCGCACTTGTTTATAATTGAAACAAGTTTTTCGTACTCCTGAACTGGAGACAAATCTTCCAAGTCAAGAGAAAGCGAAGCGGCTACTAATTCACCGTATCTCGTCCAGTCGATGTTCCTCGTTAAGTCACATTTAACGGGGATTCCACCTCCTGGACATCCTCCCTTGATGCAGGAAATTTCTATCGGCAAGTGATCACTGCCGATAGGGTCCTGGATCACCTTCCAACTAAAATCCAGGGCCATCGCTGATGGACATAGAGACAGGTCCAGTGCACTCGCCCTACTCTTCGGTGTGTGCATCCTAGTTGCCTCTCCTGAGTTGAGGATTGAAAACCCAAATCTGTCGCAGATGTCTCGGATAATTGGAGCGCGAATGTCATCCTTATCGCAGCCCCAGTCGATTCCATGGGAGTTGAAATCTCCCAGGATCAAAAGTGGTCCAGGCAAGACCGCTGCTAAATTTCCAAGATCCTCTTTGATCTTTTCAATTTTTTCTTTTTCATTGTTGGCTATCGGAGGGATATAAATGGATGCAATTGTCACGTGAAGATCGCTAATTTTTGCCTTGACTGCGACAGTTTCGATCATTTCTTGCCTAGGGGTAGGTATTCTGTTGAAAGCGTGACTCTTTCGAACACCAATTAGTACTCCCCCACCCCTTGTAATGCGATCTTCACGGATTATATTATATCCCGGGAACGTAAGATTGATGTCTTCCGATAGCCAAGTTTAACAGAGGGCGAACACATCGCAGTTGTGCTCGCCTAATGCTTTAAAGGAGTCTAGCTTAGCAAGCAAACTCCTACAGTTCCACTGTAAGATGGTAGCCCTTGGAGGAATTAATCGTCCAATCGGACCATCATGCTCAAGCATGGCCATTGGGCCAGCCACTGTTTGATCATCCCCTTCAGGAAAGGAAGGGCCCAAGTAGCGATCATGTGCAGGTGCTGCGGGAGGTTGAGGGTCATGAGGAGGGACTCTAGGATCTCGGAAAGGGACGGGGTAGGGGTTGTCGGTAAACCCCCGGTTGGAAAAGCCAAGCTTTCCAGAGGGGCTTCGGTCCGGGGAGATCGCTTTTTCTTGGGCTCCTTCCTGGCAATTTGGGGAGCGGGAATGGGATGTTCAACATCTCGTTTTTGGACTGGGGTGGAAGCTTTAGCTTTGACGAGACGCTGTTGTGCCAAGGATTTAGTTTTTGTCCTTAGGACTTTCCTTTGTATCTTTTTATAAGGTACTCTCTTCACTGGTCTCAATGGCACCTGTTCGAGTGCAGTCGGGCTGGACGTGTCATTTGCATCTGTACCCAAAACAGCAAAAGGGTTTGATGCGTTTGCTCCCTTTAGAGCATCGCTGTACGATCCGCGTGCCCTCTCGGAAATTGTTTTCGTCTGCTCCTTTTGGAGTTTTCGGTACACGGGGCAGAAAGCTACCTCATGCCACTTATCCCGACAATGCGAGCATTTCTGGGAAGGGGCTTTGCACTCATCGGTGGCATGTGCCCCTCTGCATTTTCCACAGGAAGTTTTACGAGTGCAAAACGGATCGGCATGCCCAATCCGACTGCATTTTGAACAGGTGGCCCCCCTTGGTACGTACGGCCGGTCAATGGGTATCCGGAGGCCTTCTAGAATGAGGGCCTGCGGGAGTACCGTACCCTCAAACGTAACCCTGATTGAGGAAGTCGGGACATATTTTTTTTCTTGCTTGCTTGAAGCATCAAGCTTGAAGAGATGTTTTGCTTCAAGCACTTTTATCTTGGGCGAGTTTGGGGTTTGAAAAACCCCAAAGCCCAATTGCACCTTTTCCTCCTCAGGGTAATCGAAATCCTCGATTACGCCGGAAACCTCAACCAAACTACCGGGAATATAAACACGATAGTGCTCCGTATATTCTGGGTCAGCCGCAATGACGTTAGCTTGAGCCCGGTCCTTTGCGGTAACCCTGATCTTGTTTGGGCGCATAAGAAAAACATCGGCAACGCCCGGGTACTTTTTAAATAAGGATGCCGCGATCGTCCTTACATCGAGTTGTTTAACTCGCGGCATAAAATACACTATTGGCTTACCCTCCCACGACGGCGGGTAAGCACGCGCTCGGTGTTCTGATAGCGGCTCGTTAGTTGCTACCAGCGGGGCACCCTTTGTCAGCGGGGCACTTTTTGTCACCTGGGCACTCTTTGCCAAAGTGACACTACTACTCGTGGCCTTCGATGTCGAAGGCCTTTCGTCCAAGGCAATTTTTTTTGCCGCTGGTGCAGCCTTGGGACGCCCTGGCTTTCTTTTCACTTCTTTAGAGTGATCATTCTCCCGATCGGAGTCGGAAGCATCCTGCTCTACCGCCATGGTAGGGCCGGAGACAACGTAGCGGATAAAAAAGGGGTAACACTTACCGTATCACACGATGCACAAATAAACAAACACCGACACACACACACACACTAACTTGTAGCACAAGCGCCGATCAAAGCGATAGCGTTGCGTTGATACGCTTGCTTATCGCTACGATCAGCAGACACACACACTAACACGACAGGAGCACACGTCGATTGCCAGTCGATCGATAGGGAAAACGGGACACTCTCCGCACGAATATCGGAGTAAGAAGGAGACACTGATAGGTGCGTTACGGGTAATCGCGTTGACTACGCATTCGCACTCGAGAACAATAACCTCTTTCTGCCGTATACAAATGATCCGTAAAGACGCTTTCGAGCGAAACACATCCTTTCGCTACCGAAGCTGTAGGCAGAACGATTTTTGAAGATTCTGATATTCTAAAAATTACTGCGATTTCTGAGATTCCTGAGATTTTTAAAGCTCTGAGATTTTTAAAAATTCTGAGATTTACTGAGAGTTCTAAGAGTTTTGAAAATTCTGAAATTTCTTAGATCTCTGAAAATTTTTAAAATTCTGAGATTTCTGAAAATTCTAAGTTTTTTTAAATTTCTGAGATTTCTGAGATTTCTAAGAATTCTGAGTTTTTTTTAAATTGCTGAGATTTCTGAGTATTCTGCGATTTTTTTAGTTTCTGAGATTTGTGAGATTTCTGAGATTTTGGAGGATTCGGAAATTTCTGAGCATTCTGAGATTTTTGAAATTCCTGAGATTTCTGAGAATTTTGAGAATCTTGAAATTTCTGAGATCTCTGAAATTTCTGAGGTTTCCTAAATTTATGAGAAAACTGAGATTTTAGAAATTTTTATAATTTCTTATATTTCTGAGATATCTTAGTTTTTGAAAATTCTGCGAGTTCTAAGAATTTTCAGAGAATTTTGAAAATTATGTGATTTCTGAGAATTCTGAGATTTTTGAAATTTCTAAGATTGCTGAGAATTTTGAAATTTCTAAGATTTCTGATATTTCTGAGATTTAAGAAAATTCTCAGATTTTTGAAAATTCTGAGATTTTTGCAAGTTTTGAGATTTCTGAGACTTCTGAGATTTTTGAAAATTCTGAGAGTTCTAAGAATTCCAGAATTTCTAAGATTTCTGAGATTTCTGATATCGCTGAGATTTCTGAGTCATCTAAAAATTCTGAGATTTCCGACAATTCTAAAATTATTGAAATTTCTGAGATTTTTGAAATCTCTGAGATTTCTGAGATTGGTGAGCTTTCTGAGATTTCTGAGATATCTGAGATTTCTGAGATTTCTGAGATTTCTGAGACTTTCGAGTTTTATGAGAATTCTGAATATTTTGAAAATTCTTCGTTTCGATTTCTGAGAGTTCTGAGGTTTTATAAATTTCTGAGATCTCCGAGATCTCAGAGAATTTTGAAAATGCTTAGATTTCTGACAATTCTGAAATTTCTAAGAGTTCTGAGATTTTTGAAAAATCTGACATTTCTAGGAATATTGAGATTTTTCAAAATTCTGAAATTTCTGAGATTTCTGACTTTTCAGAGATTTCCAAGAATTCTAACATTTCTAAGAATTCTGAGATTTTTGAAAATTCTGAGTTTTCTGTGATTCCAGAGATTGTTAAAAATTGAGGGATTTCTGATATTTCTAAGAATTTTGAGATTTTTGAAAATTCTGAGATTTTCTGAGAATTCTGAGATTTTTGAATTTTCTGAGATTTCTGATATTTCTGAAATTTTTTGAAAATTCTGAAATTTTCGATCATTTTGATATATATGAAATTTCTGAGATTTCTGAGATTTCTAAGAATTCTGATTTTTTTTTAAATTCTTAGATTTCTCAGATTTCTGAGATTGCTGAGAGTTTTGAAATTTCTAAGAATTATGAGATTTTTGAAACTTCTGAGTTTGCTGAGAGTTATGATATTTTTGAAATTACTCAGATATCTGTGATTCCTGAAATTTTTACAAATTGTGAGATTTCTGAGATTCCTAAGAAGTCTGATGTATTTAAAAATTCTGAGATTTAGTGAGAAATCTGAAATTTTGAAAATTCTGATATTCTGAAATTTGAGAGATTTTCAAAAATTCTGAGATATCTGAAAATTTTGAGATTTTGGAAATGTCTGAGATTTCTGAGATTTCAAAGAATTCTGAGATTTTTGAAAATTCTTAGAATTTTGAGATTTCGAGGTTGATTCCAACGCTGCCGTAAAAGGGAGGCAGGCGTTGTTGAAAGTGCAGTGTTATCCACTCCAATCCAGTTTTGACACATTTAGTTTGACAGCGTTGGCGTCGGGTTCGAGGTGTTTGGCGGGCTCAGTTTCGAGAGAAGTGAAGTCGCTTTCGCTGCTGTTGACTAGAGTGAGCTTTAAATGTCATGGCTGGACTGCACTGGAGAGCACTTTACGCAGACAAATAAATGTTCGTGCTGTCTTAACAATGTTTGTTTGTTTGTTACAGTCGAGGCCAAACATCAAATATCAACAATAGAACAGCCACTTCACCACTTTAGCCGGAATTCGGATGCAACCAACCACCATCATCACAATAGTCACAGCAATAGTCCCGGACCATCAAAACTCACAACATCCACCACTACATCAATATCATCGTCTTTATCATCATCACCATCACCAAAACCATCCACATTCGAGTATGCCCGAGATAAAGCAAAGAATAAGGAGGAAATGCCTCATCAATATGTGAAAATCTACTCAACACAACGGTGTTGACCATACGGCACTGGACCGTAATAATCAAATGAAAATAAATAAAAAAAATAAAAATTCTGATAATTTTGAAAATTCTGAGATTTCTGAGATGTTTGAAAATTCTGAGATTTCGGAGAATTTTGAAAATTCTGAGATTTCGGAAATTTCGGAGAACTTGGATTTTCCTGAGATTTCGGCGATTTTTGAAATTTCTGACATTTCTGAAATTTCTGAGATTTCTGAGAAATCTTAAAATTCAGAGAATTTTGAAAATTCTGAAATTTCTGAGAATATTGAGATTTTTGAAATTTCTGAGATTTCTGAAAATTCTAAAATTTTTGAAAATTCTGAGAGTTCGAAGTATTCGGATTTTTCTGAGTTTGCTGAAATTTTAGAGGAATTTAAAAATTCAGAGAATTTGAAAAATTATAAGATTTCTGAGATTTCTGAGATTTCTGAGATATCTTAGATTTCTGAGATTTCTGCGATTTTTGATATTTCTGAGATTTCTGATATTTATAAAAATTTTGAGATGTTGGAAAATTCGGAGATTCAAAACAATTCTGAAATTTCTGATAATATAAGGATTTCTGAGATTTCTGAGATTTCTGAGTTTTCCGAGATTTCTGAGATTCCTGAGATTCATGAAAATTCTGAGATTTTTGATAATTCTTCGATTTGTGATAATTCGGAGATAATTGAAATTTCTGAGTTTTCTGAGAATTCGAAGGTTTTAAAAATTTCTGAGATTTCGGACATCTGTGAATTCTGTTTTACCTTAAAAATTTAAGATTTTTAAAAACCTGTGATATCTAAGACTTTTGAAAATTCTTAGATTTTTGAGATGTATGAAAATTCTGAAATATCTGAGATTTCTGAGATTTCAGATTTTTCTGAGCTTTCTGAGATTTCTGAGAATGCTGACATTCCTAAGAATTCTAAGTTATTTCAAAATTCTAAGAATTCTGAGATTTCTGAGAATTTTAAAAATTCTGAGATTTCTGAAAATTCTGAGATCTCTGAAATTTCTGAGATTTCCTAAGCTTCAGAGAACACTGAGATTTTTGAAATTTTTAACATTTTTTTAGATTTCTGATATTTTGGAAAAATATGATAGTTCTGAGAATTCTGCGATTCCTGAGAATTCCGAAATTTCTAAGATATTTAAAAATTCAGAGAATTTGGAAAATTTTGCGATTTCTGAGAATTCTAAGATTTTTGAAATTTCTGAGATTTCTAAAATTTTTGAGATTTCTGAGAAATTTTTTCAAATCCTGAGTTTTCTGAAGTTTCTTAGATTTCTGAAAATTCTGAGATTTTTAAAAATTCTAAAATGTTAGAGAATTGTGATATTTTTTAAATATTTTATTTTTCTACAATTTCTGAGATTTCTGAGATTTTTGAAATATCTGACAATTCTGAAAATTCTGAGATTTTTGAAATTCCTGAGCTTTCTTTAATTTCTGAGATTTAAGAAAATTCTTAGATTTCTGAAAATTCTGAGATTTTGGAAATTTCTGAGATTTCTGAAATTTCTGAAATTCTTGAAATTTCTTAGGTATCTGAGAATTCTGAAATTTCTGAAATTTCTGAGATTTCAGAAATTTCTGAAATTAAGAAAATTTCTGAGAATTCAGATATTGTTTTAATTTCTGAGATTTCTAAGATTTCTGCGATTTCGGAAATTTCTGCAATTTCTGATATTTCTGAGATTTCTGAGATTTATATTCTTCGAGTTTTGAGAATTCTGAGATTTTTGAGAAGAAGTGAGATTTCTGAGATTCCTAAGATTTGTACAAATTGTTAGTTTAACTGAAAATTGTGAGATTTTTGAAATTTCTGAGATTTCTGAGATTTTTAAAAATTCTTAGATTTTTGAAAATTCTGATATTTTTGAAATTTTTGAGACATTTGAGATTTCTAAGAATTCTGAAATTTGTGAGATTTGTAAAAATGCTGGGATTTTTGAGAATTCTTAAATATTTGAAATATGTGAGATTTCTGATATTTCTAAGAATTCTGATTTTTTGAAAATTCTTTGATTTCTGAGTTGGCTGAGAATTCTGAAATTTCTAAGAATCATGAGATTTTTGAAAATTCTGAGATTCCTGAGAATGCTTATATTTTTGAAATTACTGAGATTTCTGAGATTTCTGAGATATCTGCGATTCATCAGTTTTCTGAAAGTTCTAAGAATTCTGACATTTCTAAGAATTCTGAGATTTTTGAAAATTCTGAGATTTCCGAGAATTCTGAGTTTCTTGAAAATGCTGAGATTTTGTGAGAATTCTGAGATTTTTGAAATTTCTGAGATTTCTGAGATTTCTAAGATTTAAAAAAATTTTGAAATTTTTTGAGTATTCTGAAATTTTTGAAATTTATGAGATATCTGAGATTTCTAAGAATTCTGAAATTTTAGAAAATTCTTAGATTTCTGACGTTTCTGAGATTTTTAAAAATTCTTCGATTTCTGAGAATTCTGAGTTTTCAAAATTTATCAGAATTCTGAGATTTTTTAAATTTTTTGAAATTTCTGGTATTTCTGAGATTTCTGAGATTTCAGAGATTTTTATAATTTCTGAGAGTTCTCAGAATTCTTAGATTTCTGAGAATTCTAAGATATCAAAATATTCTGAGAATTTTTAAAATTCTGAGATTTTCAGAAATCTGAGATTTATTAAAATTCTGAGTTTTCTGAGATTTCTGATATTTTTGATATTTCTAAGATTTCAGAGATTTCTGTGATTTCTGACATTTCTGAAATTTCTGAGATTTCTGGAATATTTTAAAATTCTGAGGATTTTGATAATTCTAAAGTATCCGAGAATTTTGCGATTTTGGAAATTTCTGAGATTTCTGAAGATTCCTAGATATCTGAAATTTCTGAGATTTCTATGATTTTTGAAATTTCTGAGATTTCTGAAATTTCTGAGATTCTTGAATATTATTAAATATCTGAGAATTTTGAAATATCTAAGATTTCAGAAGTTTCTGAGATTAAGAAAATTTCTGAGATTTCCTAGATTTCTACGATATCTGAGATTTCCGCGATTTCTGATATTTCTGAGATTTATGAAAATTCTGAGATTTTTTAAAATTCTTCGATTTCTGAGAATTCTGAGATTTTTGAAATTTCTGAGATTTCTGAGAATTCTGAGGTTTAAGAAATTTCTGAGATTACTAACATTTAACCTGAGATATCTAAGAATTTTGAGACTTTTTTATTTCTTTTGATTGATTTGATTTGATTCTGACTGAATTCTAAGATTTTTAAGATTTTTGAAAATCTTGAGATTTCTGAGATTTCAGAGATTTCAGATTTTTCTGAGCTTTGTGAGATTTCCTGACGACATTCCTAAGAATTCAGAAGTTTTTGAAAATTCTGAGATTTTTGAAGATTCTTATTTATTTATTTATTTACAATTGAATATGACGGTCCAGTGCCGTATTGTCAACACCAAAAAAAAAAATTACAATCATATTGATAAGGCATTTCCTCCCTATTATTTGCCTTATCCCGGGCATACTCGGTTGTGGATGGTTGTGGTGATGGTGTTGATGATGCTGATGATGATGTAGTGGTGGTTGTTGTGAGTTTTGATGGTCCGGGACTATTGCTGTGTCTATTGTGATGATGGTGGTTGGTTACATCCGAATTCCGGCTATAGTGGTGATGTGGCCGTTCTATTGTTGTCCTTTGTGGATTGGTCTGGACTGCAACAAACAAACAATTATTGTTTAAACAGCACATTTATTTGTCTTCGTACAGTGTTATCCAGTGCAGTCCAGCAATGGCATTCCAAGCTCGCTCTAGTCAACGTCCAATCAAAGGATGATCGACAAGCTCTATCCCGCAGCAGCGAAAGCGACTTCACTACTCCCGAGACTGAGCCCGCCAACCAGCCCGAACCCGACGCCAACGTTGTCAAACTCAATGTGCCAAAACTGGACTGGAGTGGAGAACACTGTACTTTCAACAACGTCTGCCTCCCTTTTACGGTAGTGTTGGAATCACCCTCGAGTGCTGTTGCCCAGTCATCGGATCACCCGTGGCACTACAAAAAATACACTTAAAACATAGACAACACAACATTTAACAAAAAATGAATGGGGAAATACGAATAAGGATTGGAAGGATACTAGGGATGTGGAATCATAGGACAAGACCGTTGTCTCTGGCGAATCGGTGAATGATCCTCATGTAGGGGAGGTCACTGGTAGCCAACACTTCTCTAATTTCTGTACCCGGTCGTCTGCCGATATTCTCGACTGCGCTCATCAAGGAGGGTCTTGCGGTTTCAAATTCCACGCAGGACCACAGAAGGTGATCCACATCGTGGAATCCGTTACCGCAGCCACATACTTTTGTCTGAGCCAGAGTTATACGCTGTTGATGAGCATTCAATGCAAAATGATTCGACATCAGTCGAGACATCATTCGTTTAAATGCCCGGTCTACAGAGAGCCCATCGAACCAAGGCCGCAGGGACACTTGCGAAGAGATCGAGAAGAGAAAACGCCCGAGTTCATCCGCCTCCCACATGCTCTGCCAGCGAGACAGGAAAAGTTGCTGTGGAAAACGAAGGAACTCCTGGGCCAAGATAGGTCGGTCGTAAAAAGCGCCTTCTTGGACGCCTGTTTTGGCCAATGAGTCAGCCTTCTCATTGCTGGGAATTCCACAATGAGAAGGGACCCAAATTAGCGAGATCTTAAACGCATTTTCGAACATTGAGCCAAGCAGTTCAATGATTTTGATGGTGAGGAAGTCCTGACTCTTAACAGCCTTCGGAGATCTCAGAGCTTCAATAGCACTGAGGCTATCAGTGAAGATGAAGTACTGGTCCGAAAGTCTCGCTGCTATCATCGATAGTGCGTAAAATATTGCGGCTAGCTCTGCGGTGTAGACACTCCATGGCTGCCTCAATTTGAAAACAGCTTCGGTGGACTCGCTAAAAACACCGAAGCCAGTGCCTTCCTCAGAGGATGATCCATCAGTGTAGTACTGGCTTATTTGGTCTAAATGACCATACTTATTCATGAAAATACCCGGAACTACCCTCGGGCGAAGATCATTAGGTATGATCTTAATTTCCTCGCGCAACGAGGAATCTGTTATTAAAATAGAACTGTAGTTCTCAGGAAGGGCAGCACGATTTAATGCCTGTGGAGCGCTAGGATGCACTTGTAGGGCAACAAAATCTTCATAAATCTTGAGGATTTTGCTGTTGTCTTATACAGTCTCAGGACGTCTGATGGATGTGCGCCCCACCAGAATCCTGTGACTGTCCTTAGAAAGTTGATTCTTTTACCGCATTTTTGCACCAGACGGGTGAAGTGTGTACTCCAGTTTAGCTTTGAATTAAACCATACACCAAGGTATCGAAAATTGTCGGTAGTTGATATCTTTTCACCATACAGAAAGACATCAATTTTCGGGTCATATAGCCTTTTCTCCTTGTTTTTACCCGTGTCGCTAAAAGGAGAAAAGACTACCATCTCAGTTTTCGTAGCAGAGAACTTGATACCAAGGTTTTCAGACCACTCGGAAAGATTATCCAGAGTGGTTTGTAAAGCCAGTTGTATTGCGTCGGCGTCTCTGCTTGCAACAGATATAACGCCGTCGTCTGCCAATTGTCTAAGACTGCAGTTTGGCGCTAGACAAGAGTCTATCTCACTAACATAAAAGTTATACAACAGGGGGCTCAAGCAGGACCCTTGTGCTAGTCCATGGAAACTGGTCCGTTTTAACTGCACGTGACCATTGTTGAAATTCATAGCTTTTTCCGACAAAAGGTTGAATAAGAAGTTATTCAACTTTGGTCCCAGTCCCGCTTTTTCTAACTTTTGACTCAGTTTGTATGGAGAAACTGAGTCAAATGCCCCCTGTATGTCAAGGAAGATAGACCCCATGTTCTGCTTGCGTGCACGGGCAAGCTCTATGTCAGTCACCAAAAGCGCTAAACAGTCATTAGTACCCCTGGCTTTACGAAAACCAAACTGAGTACTTGAGAGAAGGTTGTTGGTTTCCAACCATTCTTCTAACCGTAAAAGAATCATCCTTTCAAGAAGTTTCCTCAGACACGAAAGTAATGATATCGGCCGATATGAATCGTGTCTTGATGGCGGTTTGCCAGGCTTCAAAATAGTGACAACTTTCACTTCCCTCCATTCTTGCGGGACGCTGTTGAACTTCAACATATCGTTGAAGATTCTTAACAGACGTTTCTTGCCCATGTCGGGAAGATTTTGCAGCAGTTTGCTGTTGATCTGATCCAGGCCTGGGGAAGAATTTTTGCTTGAAAGGAGGGCAAGCGATAGCTCAACCATAGTGAACGGTGAGTCCATGATAGGGTCACTGCCAGGCGCATTTTGATGAAAGTTCTGCGCAGGAACGAAATCGGGGCAGAGCTTGTGGGCAAATTCATTTAGCCACTCGCCAGAAAAGCTTTCGCTCTCGTTGATGTTGTTACTGTTTCGCATCCTTCTAGCCATCCTCCAAAGCGAATTAAGTGAAGCAGAAGGGTCTAGGTTATTGACGTATCTACGCCAGTAAACCTTTTTCTTCACCTTCAACAGGTTTTTGCACGATCTCTCCAGTTCTTTATATTTTTCATATAAAGACCTTGAGCCCGTGTCCCGGAATGCTTTAAACACCTCCCGCTTCTTGTTAAAAGCCGCTAGGCAATCCTTGTCCCACCAAGGAGTGGGAGGTTTTTTGAATGTCCTTGCTTGTTGGGAGCGCCTTGTTTGGGCTTCAAGAGCGCACTTGTTTAGAATGCAAACAAGTTTTTCGTACTCCTGAGCTGGAGACAAATCTTCCAAGTCAAGAGAAAGCGAAGCGGCTACTAATTCGCCGTATCTCGTCCAGTCGATGTTCCTCGTTAAGTCACATTTAACGGGGATTCCACCTTCTGGACATCCTCCCTTGATGTAGGAAATTTCTATCGGCAAGTGGTCACTACCGATAGGGTCCTGGATCACCTTCCAACTAAAATCCAGGGCCATCACTGATGGACATAGAGACAAGTCCAGTGCACTCGCCCTACTCTTCGTTGTGTGCATCCTAGTTGCCTCTCCTGAGTTGAGGATTGAAAACCCAAATCGGTCGCAGATGTCTCCGATAATTGGAGTGCCAATGTCATCCTTATCGCAGCCCCAGTCGATTCCATGGGAGTTGAAATCTCCCAGGATCAAAAGTGGTCCAGGCAAGACCGCTGCTAAATTTCCAAGATCCTCTTTGAACTTTTCATTTTTTTCATTTTCATTGTTGGCTATCGGGGGGATATAAATGGAAGCAATTGTCACGTGAAGATCGCCAATTTTTGCCTTGACTGCGACAGTTTCGATAATTTATTGCCTAGGAGTGGGTATTCTGGTGAAAGTGTGACTCTTTCGAACACTAATAAAGTACTCCCCCACCCCTTGTAATGCGATCTTCACGGATTATATTATATCCCGGGAAGGTAAGATTAATTTCTTCCGATAGCCAAGTTTCACAGAGGGCGAACACATCGCAGTTGTGCTCGCCCACTAATGCTTTAAAGGAGTCTAGCTTGTCAAGCAAACTCCTACAGTTCCACTGTAAGATGGTAGCCCTTAGAGGAATTAATCGTCCAATCGGACCATCATGCTTAAGCATGGCCATTGGGCCAGCCACTGTTTGATCATCCCCTTCAGGAAACGAAGTGCCCAAGTAGCGATCATGTGCAGGTGCTGCGGGAGGTTGAGGGTTATGAGGAGGGACTCTAGGAACTCGGAAAGGGACGGGGTAGGGGTTTTCGGAGAACCCCTGATTGGAAAAGCCAAGCTTTCCAGAGGGGCTTCGGTCCGGGGGGGATCGCTTTTTCTTGGGCTCCTTCCTGGCAGTTTGGGGAGCGGGAATGGGTTGTTCAGCATCTCGTTTTTGGACTGGGGTGGAAGCTTTAGCTTTGGCGAGACGCTGTTGTGCCAAGGATTTAGTTTTTGTCCTTAGGACTTTCCTTTGTATCTTTTTATAAGGTACTCTCTTCACTGGTCTCAATGGCACCTGTTCGAGTGCAGTCGGGCTGGACGTGTCATTTGCATCTGTACACAAAACAGCAAAAGGGTTTGATGCGTTTGCTCCCTTTAGAGCATCGCTGTACGATCCGCGTACCCTCGCGGAAATTGTTTTCGTCTGCTCCTTTTGGAGTTTTCGGTACACGGGGCACAAAGCTACCTCATGCCACTCATCCCGACAATGCGAGCATTTCTGGGAAGGGGCTTTGCACTCATCGGTGGCATGTGCCCCTCTGCATTTTCCACAGGAAGTTTTGCGAGTGCAAAACGGATCGGCATGCCCAATCCGACTGCATTTTGAACAGGTGGCCCCCCTTGGTACGTACGGCCGGTCAATGGGTATCCGGAGGCCTTCTAGAATGAGGGCCTGCGGGAGTACCGTACCCTCAAACGTAACCCTGATTGAGGAAGTCGGGACATATTTTTTTTCTTGCTTGCTTGAAGCATCAAGCTTGAAGAGATGTTTTGCTTCAAGCACTTTTATCTTGGGCGAGTTTGGGGTTTGAAAAACCCCAAAGCCCAATTGCACCTTTTCCTCCTCAGGGTAATCGAAATCCTCGATTACGCCGGAAACCTCAACCAAACTACCGGGAATATAAACACGATAGCGCTCCGTATATTCTGGGTCAGCCGCAATGACGTTGGCCTGAGCCCGGTCCTTTGCGGTAACCCTGATCTTGTTTGGGCGCATAAGAAAAACATCGGCAACGCCCGGGTACTTTTTAAATAAGGATGCCGCGATCGTCCTTACATCGAGTTGTTTAACTCGCGGCATAAAATACACTATTGGCTTACCCTCCCACGACGGCGGGTAAGCACGCGCTCGGTGTTCTGATAGCGGCTCGTTAGTTGCTACCAGCGGGGCACCCTTTGTCAGCGGGGCACTTTTTGTCACCTGGGCACTCTTTGCCAAAGTGACACTACTACACGTGGCCTTCGATGCCGAAGGCCTTTCGACCAAGGCAATTTTTTTTGCCGCTGGTGCAGCCTTGGGACGCCCTGGCTTTCTTTTCACTTCTTTAGAGTGATCATTCTCCCGATCAGAGTCGGAAGCATCCTGCTCTACCGCCATGGTAGGGCCGGAGACAACGGAGCGGATAAGAAAGGGGTAACACTTACCGTATCACACGATGCACAAATAAACACACACCGACACACACACACACTAACTTGTAGCACAAGCGCCGATCAAAGCGATAGCGTTGCGTTGATACGCTTGCTTATCGCTACGATCAGCAGACACACACACTAACACGACAGGAGCACACGTCGATTGCCAGTCGATCGATAGGGATAACGGGACACTCTCCGCACGAATATCGGAGTAAGAAGGAGACACTGATAGGTGCGTTACGGGTAATCGCGTTGACTACGCATTCGCACTCGAGAACAATAACCTCTTTCTGCCGTATACAAATGATCCGTAAAGACGCTTTCGAGCGAAACACATCCTTTCGCTACCGAAGCTGGAGGCAGAATGATTTTTGAAGATTCTGATATTCTAAAAATTACTGCGATTTCTGAGATTCCTGAGATTTTTAAAGCTCTGAGATTTTTAAAAATTCTGAGATTTACTGAGAGTTCTAAGAGTTTTGAAAATTCTGAAATTTCTTAGATCTCTGAAAATTTTTAAAATTCTGAGATTTCTGAAAATTCTAAGTTTTTTTAAATTTCTGAGATTTCTAAGATTTCTAAGAAATCTGAGTTTTTTTTTTTAAATTGCTGAGATTTCTGAGTATTCTACGATTTTTTAAGTTTCTGAGATTTGTGAGATTTCTGAGATTTTGGAGGATTCGGAAATTTCTGAGCATTCTGAGATTTTTGAAATTCCTGAGATTTCTGAGAATTTTGAGAATCTTGAAATTTCTGAGATGTCTGAAATTTCTGAGGTTTCCTCAATTTCTGAGAAAACTGAGATTTTTGAAATTTTTAAAATTTCTTACATTTCTGAGATACCTTAGTTTTTGCAAATTCTGCGAGTTCTGAGAATTTTTCAGAGAATTTTGAAAATTATGTGATTTCTGAGAATTCTGAGATTTTTGAAATTTCTAAGATTGCTGAGAATTTTGAAATTTCTAAGATTTCTGATGTTTCTGAGATTTAAGAAAATTCTCAGATTTTTGAAAATTCTGAGATTTTTGCAAGTTTTGAGATTTATGACACTTCTGAGATTTTTGAAAATTCTGAGAGTTCTGAGAATTCCAGAATTTCTAAGATTTCTGAGATTTCTGATATCGCTGAGATTTCTGAGTCATCTAAAAATTCTGAGATTTCTGAGAATTCTAAAATTTTTGAAATTTCTGAGATTTTTGAAATCTCTGAGATTTCTGAGATTTGTGAGCTTTCTGAGATTTCTGAGATATCTGAGATTTCTGAGATTTCTGAGATTTCTGAGACTTTCGAGTTTTATGAGAATTCTGAGTTTTTTTAAAATTCTTCGTTTCGATTTCTGAGAGTTCTGAGGTTTTATAAATTTCTGAGATCTCCGAGATCTCAGAGAATTTTGAAAATGCTTAGATTTCTGACAATTCTGAAATTTCTAAGAGTTCTGAGATTTTTGAAAAATCTGACTTTTCTAGGAATATTGAGATTTTTCAAAATTCTGAAATTTCTGAGATTTCGGACTTTTCAGAGATTTCCAAGAATTCTAACATTTCTAAGAATTCTGAGATTTTTGAAAATTCTGAGATTTCTGCGATTCCAGAGATTGTTAAAAATTGAGGGATTTCTGATATTTCTAAGAATTTTGAGATTTTTGAAAATTCTGAGATTTTCTGAGAATTCTGAAATTTTTGAATTTTCTGAGATTTCTGATATATCTGAAATTTTTTGAAAATTCTGAAATTTTTGAGCATTTTGATATATTTGTATTTCTGAGATTTCTGAGATTTCTAAGAATTCTGTTTTTTTTTAAATGGTTAGATTTCTCAGATTTCTGAGATTGCTGAGATTTTTGAAATTTCTAAGAATTTTGAGATTTTTGAAACTTCTAAGTTTGCTGAGAGTTATGTTTTTTTTTTTGAAATTATTCAGATCTCTGTGATTCCTGAAATATTTACAAATTGTGAGAATTCTGAGATTCCTAAGAAGTCTGATGTATTTAAAAATTCTGAGATTTAGTGAGAAATCTGAAATTTTGAAAATTCTGATATTTCTGAAATTTGAGAGATTTTGAAAAATTCTGAGATATCTGAAAATTTTGAGATTTTGGAAATGTCTGAGATTTCTGAGATTTCAAAGAATTCTGAGATTTTTGAAAATTCTTAGAATACTAAGATTTCTGAGGTTGCTGAGATTTCTGAAATATCTAAGAATTTTGAGATTTCGAGGTTGATTCCAACGCTGCCGTAAAAGGGAGGCAGGCGTTGTTCAAAGTGCAGTGTTCTCCACTCCAATCCAGTTTTGACACATTTAGTTTGACAGCGTTGGCGTCGGGTTCGAGGTGTTTGGCGGGCTCAGTTTCGAGAGAAGTGAAGTCGCTTTCGCTGCTGTTGACTAGAGTGAGCTTTAAATGTCATGGCTGGACTGCACTGGAAAGCACTTTACGCAGACAAATAAATGTTCGTGCTGTCTTAACAATGTTTGTTTGTTTGTTACAGTCGAGGCCAAACATCAAATATCAACAATAGAACAGCCACATCACCAATATAGCCGGAATTCAGATGCAACCAACCACCATCGTCACAATAGTCACAGCAATAATCCCGGACCATCAAAACTCACAACATCCACCACTACATCAACATCATCGTCTTCATCATCATCACCATCACCAAAAACCATCCACAACCAAGTATGCCCGGGATAAGGCAAAGAATAAGGAGGAAATGCCTTATCAATATGTGAAAATCTACTCAACACGACGGTGTTGACAATACGGCACTGGACCGTAATAATCAAATGAAAATAATTAAATAAATAAAAATTCTGAGAATTTGAAAAATTCTGAGATTTCTGAGATTTCAGAGATTTTTGAAATTTCTGAGATTTCTGACATTTGTAAAATTTCTGTGATTTCTGAGAATTCTTCAATTTTTGAAATTTTTGAGATTATAAAAATTACCTGGATTTCTGAAATTTCTGAGATTTTTGAAAATTCTCAGATATCTGAGAATTCTGAAATTTCTGAAATTTCTGAGATTACAGAAGTTTCTGAGATTAAGATAATTTCTGAGAATTCTGACATTTCTTTTATTTCTGAGATTTCTGCGATTTCTGCGATTTCTGCGATTTTTGATATTTCTGAGATTTCTGATAATTCTGAGAAATTTTAAATTTCTTAGCTTTTTGAGAATTCTGAGGTTTTAGAAATTTTGGAGATTTTCAACATTTCTGAGAATTCTGATGTATTAGAGAATTCTGAGATTTTTTAAAATCTGAGATATCTAAGAATTTTGAGACTTTTGAAAATTCTGAAATTTCTGAGATTTCTGGGATTCCAGATTTTGCTGAGCTTTCTGAGATTTCTAAGAATTCTGACATTCCTAAGAATTCTAAGATTTTTGAAAATACTAAGATTTCTGAGATTTCTGTTAATTTTAAAAATTCTGAGATTTTTGAAAATTCTGAGATCTTCTGAAATCTTTGAGATTTCCTTAATTTCTGAGAATACTCAAATATTTGAAGTTTTTGTATTTTTCAACATTACTGAAATTTCTGAGATTTTAGAAATTTCTGAGATTTCTGAGAATTCTAAGGTTTTAAAAATTTCTGAGATTTCGGACATTTATGAGAATTTTAATATATCTAAGAATTCTAAGATTTTTAAAAACCTGTGATATCTAAGAATTTTGAGACTTTTGAAAATTCTCAGATTTTTGAGATTTTTGAAAATTTTGACATTTCTGAGATTTCTGCGACTACAGATTTTTCTGAGCTTTCTGAGATTTCTTAGAATGCTGAAATTCCTTAAAATTCTAAGAATTTTTTAAATTCTAAGAATTCTGAGATTTCTGAGAATTTTAAAAATTCTGAGATTACTGTAAATTCTGAGATCTCTGAAATTTCTGAGATTTCCTCAAAATCTTAGAATACTGAGATTTTTGAAATTTGTAACATTTTTAAGATTTCTGAGATTTTTGAAAATGCTGAGAGTTCTGAGAATTCTGAGATATCTGAGATTTCTGAAATTTCTGAGATATTTAAAAATTCAGAGAATTTTGAAAATAATGTGATTTCTGAGATGTCTGAGATTTTTGATATTTCAGAGATTTCTTAAATTTTGGAGATTACTGAGAAATTTGAAATTTCTGAGATTTCTAAAATTTCTTAGATTTCTGAAAATTATAAGATGTTAGAGAATTGTGAGATTTTTTAAATTTTTTATTTTTCTAAAATTTCTGAGATTTCAGAGATTTTGGAAATATCTGACATTTCTGAAAATTCTGAGATTTTTGGAATTTTTTTTATTTCTGAGAATTTTGAGATTTCTGAAATTTCTGAGATTTATGAAAATTCTGAGATTTTTGAATATTCTTCGATATTTGAGAATTCTGAGATTTTTAAGAGTTCTGAGATTTTTTAAAAATCTGAGATGTCTAAGATTTTTGAGATTTTTGAAAATCCTGAGATTTTTGAGAACTTTAAAAAATTCTGAGATTTCTGAAAATTCTTAAAATTATTGAAAATTCTGAGAGTTCTGAGATCTCTGAGATTTCTGAGATTTCTTAAATTACTGAGATATTTGAAAATTCAGAAAAATTTGAATATTATAAGATTTCTGAGAATTGTGAGATTTTTGAAATTTCTGAGATTTCTAAATTTTCTTAGATTTCTGAGAAATTTGAAATTTCTGAGATTTCTGAAGTTTCTACGATTTTAGAAAATTCTTCAATTTCTGAAAAATATTAGATTTTTTAAAGTTTTGAGATTTCTGAAATTTCTGAGATTTCTAAAATTTCTGAGAAATCTGACATCTTTGAAAGATTTGATATTTTTGAGACTTCACAGATTTTTGAAATTTCTGAGAGTTCTGAGACTCCCGAAATTTCTAAGATTTCTGAGATTTCTAATCTTTCTGAGATAATTAAACATTCTGAGATTTTTGAGAATTCTAAAATTTTTGAAATTTCTGTGATGTCTGATATTTCTAAGAATTCTGATTTTTTTGAAAATTCCTAGATTTGTGAAATGCCTGCGATTTCTGAAATTTCTAATAATTATGAGATTTTAGAAAAATCTGAGATTTTTGGGAATTCTGAAATTTTTTAAGTTACTGAGATTTCTGAAATTCCTGAAATTGCTAAAATTGTGAGATTTACTGCGAATCCTGGTATTTTTGAAACTTCTGAGATTTCTGATATTTTTAAAAATTCTTAGATTTCTGAAAAGTCCGAGATTTTTTAATTTCTGAGAATTCTGACATCTTTTAAAGTCTTGAGATTTGTGAGACTTCTGAGATTTCTATGATTTCTGAGGTTTCTGATATTTCTGAGATTTTTGAGTTATCTGAAAATTCTGAGATTTATGAGAATTTTAAAATTTTTAAAATTTCTGAGAATTCTGAGAATTCTGAGATTTCTGAGATTTCTGAGATTTTTGAGATTTCTGAGATGTTTGAGAATTCTTAGATTTATGAGCTTTCTGAAATTGCTGAGACTCCTGAGGTTTATGAGAATTCTGAGATTTTTGAAAATTCTTCGATTCGATTTCTGAGAGTTCTGAGGTTTAATAAATTTCTGAGATTTCCGAGATCTCTGAGATTTTTGAAAATTCTGAGATTTCTGAGAATTCTGAGATTTTTAAGAGTCCTGAGATTTTTGAAAAATATGAGATTTTTCAAAAATTTGAGATTTCCAAGATTTTTGCGATTTTTGAAAATTCTGAGATTTCAGAGAATTCTGAGATTCCTGAGTTTTCTGAGATTTCTATGAATTCAGACATTTCTAAGAACTGAGATTTTTGAAAATTTTAAGATATCTGAGAATTCTGAGATTTTTGAATAACCTGAGATTCCTGAGTTTTCTGAGATTTTTAAAAATTGAAAGATTCCTGAGATTTCTAAGAATTCTGAGATTTTTGAAAATTCTGAAATTTTCTGAGATTTATGAGAATTTTAAAATTTTTAAAATTTCTGAGAATTCTGAGAATTCTGAGATTTCTGAGATTTCTGAGATTTTTGAGATTTCAGAGATTTTTGAGAATTCTTAGATTTATGAGCTTTCTGAAATTGCTGAGACTTCTGAGGTTTATGAATATTCTGAGATTTTTAAACTTCTTCGATTCGATTTCTGAGAAATCTGAGGTTTAATAAATTTCTGAGATTTCCGAGATCTCTGAGAATTTCTGAGTTTTCTGAGATTTTTAAAAATTGAAAGATTCCTGAGATTTCTAAGAATTCTGAGATTTTTGAAAATTCTGAAATTTTCTGCGAATTCTGAGCTTTTTGAAATTTTTAAAATATTTGTAAATTCTGAGAATACTGAAATTTTTGAAATTTCTAAGATTTCTGATATTAAAAAATTAAAAAATTCTAAGTATTCTAAGATTTAAGAGATGGCTGAGATATCTGAAATTTCAAAGAATTCTAAGATTTTTGAAAATTCTGAGATTTCTGAGAATTCTGATATTTTTGAAATTGCTGCGATTTCTGAGAATCCTGATATGTTTTAAAATTGAAAGAATCTGAGATTTCTAAGAATTCTGCGATTTTTGAAAATTCTGAGATTTTGTGAGAAATCGGAGATTTTTGAGATTTCTGAGATTTCTGATATTTCTAAGAATTCTGATTTTTTGAACATTCTTAGTTTTCTGAGATTTCTAAGATGGCTGAAATTTTTGAAAATTCTAAGAATTCTCAGAGTTTTGAAAATTCTTGGATGTTTGAGACTTGCGAGATTTTTGATTTTTTTTTTGTTAAAATTTTGAGATTTTTGAGATTTCGAAATTTCTAAAATTTTTAAGATTTCTGAAATTTCTGAGATTTCCAAAATTGCTGAGAATTCTAAGGTTTTTGAAATTTCTGAGATTTCTTAGATCTCTGAAATTTTTATAAATCCTGAGATTTCTGAAAATTCTAAGATTTTTGAAATTTCTTAGATTTCTGAGATTTCCAAGATTGCTGAGGTTTCTGAAATTTCTAAGAATTTTAAGATTTCTAAAATTTCTGAGATATCTGAGATATCTGAGATTTCTTATTTTTCTGATATTTCTAAGATTTCTAAGAATTCTGAGAATTTTGAAAATTGTTAGAATTCTAAGTATTCTGTGATTTATTTTATTTCGGAGATTTATGAAATGTCTGAGATTTCGGACAATTAGGAAATTCCTGAGCATTCTGAGATTTTTGAAATTCCTGAGATTTCTGAGAATTTTGAGATTCTTGCAATTTCGGAGATCTCTGCAAGTTCTGAACATTTTTCAGAGAATTTTGAAAATAATGTGATTTCTGAGAATTCTGAGATTTTTGAAATTTCTGAGATCTCGAAAATTTCTGAGATTTCTGAGAATTTTGAAATTTGAGAGAAATCTGAAATTTCTGAGATTTTAGAAAATTCTTAGATTTCTGAAAATTCTGAGATTTTTGAAATTTCTGTTATTTCTGAAATTTCAGGGAATCTTGAAAATTCTTAGAATTTTAAGAAATCGGAGAAATCTGAAATTTTTGAGATTTCAGAAGTTTGTGAAATGAAGAAAATTTCTAATAATTATGATATTTTTTTAATTTCTGAGATTTCTGCGATTTCTGAGTTTTCTGCAATTTCTGATATTTCTGAGATTTCTGATATATCTGAAAATTCTGAGATTT
The DNA here is from genome assembly GCF_943734695.1 of Anopheles maculipalpis. Taxonomy (NCBI): domain Eukaryota; kingdom Metazoa; phylum Arthropoda; class Insecta; order Diptera; family Culicidae; genus Anopheles; species Anopheles maculipalpis. Next base: position 59,578,456 of record NC_064871.1, read on the forward strand.
TTGAAAATTCTGAGATTTTTGAGAATTCTGAGAATTTTGAGCATTCTGCAATTTTTGATTTTTCTGAGATTTCTGAGATTTCTGAGATTTTTGAAAATTCTGAGATTTTTGAACATTCATCTATTTCTGATAATTCTGAGATGTTTGAAATTTATGACATTTTTGAGAATTCTGAGGTTTTAAAAATTTCTGAGATTTCCGACATTTCTAAAAATTCTGATATATCTAAGAATTCTGAGATTTTTAAAAACATGAGATATCAAAGAATTTTGAGACTTTTGAAAATTCTGAGGTTTTTGAGATTTTAGAAAATTCTTACATTTCTGAGATTTCTGAGATTTAAGATGTTTCTGATTTTTCTGAGATTCCTAAGATTTCTGACATTCCTTAGAATTCTAAGATTTTTGAAAATTCTACGCTTTCTAAGGTTTCTGAGAATTTTAAAAATTCTGAGATTTTTGAAAACTCTGAGTTCACTGAAATCCTTAAGATTTCCTAAATTTCTGAGAATACTGAGGTTTTTGAAATTTTTGTATTTTCTAATATTTCTGAAGTTTGTGGGATTTGTGAAAATTCTGAGAGTTCTGAGAATTCTGAGATTTGTGAGATTTCTGAAATTTCAGAGATATTTAAAAACAGAAGATTTTGAAAATTAAGTGATTTCTGAGAATTCTGAGATTTTTGAAATTTCTGCGATATCTTTAATTTCTGAGATTTCTGAGAATATTGAAATTTCTGAGATTTCTGATGTTTCTGAGAATTTTGAAATTTCTGAGATTTCTGATGTTTCTGAGAATTTTGAAATTTCTGAGATTTCTCAAATATCTGAGATTTACAAAATTTCTGAAAATTCTGACATTTTTGAAAAATTTTAGATTTATGAGGCTTCTGAGATTTGTAAAATTTCTGAGATTTCTGAGAATTCTGATATTTCTAAGTTTTCTGAGATTTCTGATATTTCTGAGATTTCTGAGAATAATGAGAATTATGAGATTTTTGAAAATTCTTCGATTCGATTTCCGAGAGTTATGACAATTTTTTAAATTTCTGAGATTTCTGTGCTCTCTGAGAGTTTTAAAAAATTCTGAGATTTCTGAGAATTCTGAGATTTGTTAGAGTTCTGAGATATTTGGAAAATATGAGATTTTTGAAAAATCTGAGGTTTTTAAGAATTTGGAGTTTTTTGAAAATGCTGAGATTTCTGAGGTGACTGAGATTTCTGAGTTTTCAGAGATTTCTCAGAATTCTGACATTTCTCAATATTCTGAGATTTTTTCAAATTCTGAGACTTCTTTCTTGATCTTCTTTGATCTTTTATTTTTTTGACATTTTCTTGACATTTCCCGTCTGACATTATTGTGACATCCACGATAAATAAAGACTGCGGTAGCCTCGAAATCAAGGTCTATTAATTATCGATTTTGAGATAACTACAACTCGGCTTTCCTGACCTTAAATTGTCCTCAATTTAATTTCATCCATTACAAACTGAAAGTGTTGCATCAGGTGTCTCTAGAACGGGGTCAGCGTCAGGTGCCACCCATTTTTTTAATTTATCTGCCTCAAGAACTCCATCATAAGGAATCTGGGTTTGCTGACATCCTTCAATATCGCGAATTATATAACGATCGTTTGGTAAACATCTATGGACGACGTATGGGCCCCTAAATTTGGCTATTAGTTTTTTATTCGTATTTGGACTATTATCTACGTTACGAATGACGACGACATCGCCTTCTTGAAATTCAATGGCTGGATGATGGCTTTTTGCAAACTGTTCTTCGTTTATCTTTTGTGACCTGATGATGTTTTCAGAAGCCTGGTTTCGTATGCTGTGTAGATCTCTTTGACCAAAATCGATTTTGTCTTCCAAAAATTCAGTTAATTCGTCCACAGCAACACCTCGCTGATCCACACCAAATAATAGCATTGAAGGAGTGAACAAAGTTGAAGAGTGTATGCTATTATTCAAAGCGTATTCTACGGAGAGAAGTTTGGCACTCCAATCTGAGTGGTCATGCGGATTGGTTGTCTTGCTTAACATTGGTCTCAACACTCGGTTCACTCTCTCTACTTGCCCATTAGCCTGAGGCGATGAGGTAGCTGTAAGAACGTGAGTGATTCCGCGATTCGACAAAAATTCTTCATACTCATTGGATGTGAAGCATGTACCTCTATCGCTGATAATTCTTTTTGGGCGACTATAATAGGCAAAGTATTGTTCTAGTGAATTACATACACTTCGGGTGTTAGTTGTAGCGGCTGGATAGAGTTTCGTAAATTTAGTAAATGAATCTATTACTACCAAAATGTACTTTTTCTGTGATTTTATCGATGGTAAAGGGCCTAAATGATCGATGTGTATAGTATGAAAGGGAAGAGGAACTTTTGGTATGCTATGCAAATTCTTTAAATTTTTCCTCGTAGGTGCAGAATATATAATGCATTTCAAACAATTACGTATGAAATTTTGTACGCGCGTCTTCATCAAAGGAAACCAGTACTGTTTGCTTATAACAGAGCAGCACTTACTCACTCCTAAATGCCCTAACTTTTCGTGAGTATTTCGAATGATATTGTTTATCATTTCACGAGGTACTAATAATTGTCTTTTATGTGAAGAAGAAACTCTATAAACAACCCCATTTTCCATCGTGAATCCTTCAACCATCTCTGATTTTAATTTACTTTTAAGAGCCTCAATTATTGGATCCCGTGATTGAGCGATTCGTAGTTGATGGTCAACATCAACATCGTCTGTATTAGCTACAATTTGCTTTCTGCTTAAAGCATCCACGTGCCCCATAGAATTTCCAGGACGATGCACTATGGAATAGTTATAGTCCTCCAAAAACAATGACCATCTTGCTATTTTCGCAGAAACGTTGCGGTTCTTTAGCGTCTCAACTAAAGAATTGCAGTCAGTGACTATTTTAAACGGAATGCCATGTACATAAGTGTGAAATCGTTTCAAAGCATATATAATCGAGAGTGTTTCTAACTCGTAACTATGAAGTTTTGCTTCGTCTGGGGAAGCGGTCTTGGAAAAATATGCAACTGGATGAAGCTTGCCATCTTCCTGTTTCTGAAGAAGCACTGAGCCAAAACCAATTGCACTAGCTTCACAATGGAGCTCCGTCTCACAAGATGGGTTGTAAATTGCCAAAACGGGGGCATTGACCAATTTATTTTTCAGAAAATTGAATGCGTTTAGACAAGTGTCGTCAAAAACAAATGAGGTGTTTTGCTTCAACAGGTTACTGAGAGGTTTGGCTATTGCGGAAAAAGAAGAGACAAATCTTCGGAAGTAGGAGAAAAGGCCCAAACATCGCTGCACTTCCTTTGCGTTTTTCGGAACCGGATAATTCTGTATGGCCTGAATGTGGTGATCACTTGGGCGAACTCCCTTTGAGCTTGCACGATAGCCAAGGTAATCTAATTCCTCATAAGCAAATTTACACTTGTCTATCCGCAGTTCAAGGCCATTTTGACGAAGAGTGCTTAATACATCACTTAGCGTACGCAAGTGATCTTCGAAGTCAACAGATGCAATAATAATATCATCTAAATATACTACCAGCTGTCCATTGTCTATATACTTTCGCAAAACGTTATTGATAAATCCTTGAAATTGAGACGGGGCATTCTTCAATCCGAATGGCATCTTCACATATTCAAATTGACCATCTGGTGTGACAAAAGAAGTGTATTTAATTGAGTCTTTGTGCATTTCTAGTTGATGAAATCCACTCTTCAAATCCATCAAAGTGAAAAATCGTTTGCTTCCTAAATGTTCAAGACATGTATCAATGAGTGGGAGGGGATAATTATCTCGGATGGTTATCTTATTAATTTGGCGGTAATCCACACACTTGCGGATTTCGCCATTTTTCTTGCGCACTAAGACAATCGGAGAAGCATACGGGGAACTGCTGGGACGAATTATACCCTTTTCAAGAAGATCATTTACTATTTTCCTTACTTGATTACGCTCAACAATAGAGAGGCGTCTCGGTTTGCTAAAGATCGGAGTGTCATGCATGAGACTAATTCTCATTGCGTGATTTCTTTTATCAGTTTCATTGAAAACATCATCAGGAAGATTACAGTAGTTGTCTACTACGACTGAGCTAACGGCATCTATTTCGTTTGGTTTTAGGTGTGTGCCAATATCTAGTTTATAAGTTGTGTCTTGTATGTCAGTAGCGCACATTTTTTCGAACGTTTTTCGGAGATCTTCGTAACTGTCATTAAAATAGCCATTATTAACTTTGTTTAGGTTAGAGTTACTTATGCCACATACTTCAGCCTGAATGAAGCTCTCTACTACTTTTGAGGGAATGTCGTCACTAGTTAATATGCTACCTTTAGCCTGTTCCATTGAGACACCTTTGAAAATGCCAAATGAGCGCAAACGCGAAATCACAAGTGGTTCCAGAAAACTTATATTTTTATTATTCATTTTTGACAATGCTTTTGCAGAATATTTACAAGAAAATACACACAAGTGAACATTTAGTTTCTGCAGTAAGTCTCTACCCACAATTACGGGCCAAAATATTTCATCTTCCGGTAGGATGATAAAGCTATGTATTACCATCGTATTATGGAATAGTATGCGGCATTTTACTACACCGAAGGATGTTAATTGACGATTTCCAAGACCTCGGAATCCAGAATTACACGCATGCCTAAGAAAAGTAGAAGGCACTAATGCCTTACTGATGAAGCTCTTCGAGCTACCCGAATCAAAAAGAGAACACACTTGTGAATAACAGGCCTGACGCTCATTTCCAAAATCAAATGCAACACTTACCTCCTGTTCAGCATCTAATATATCTCTCTCTTCATCATGTTCACTGACAGCAGCAGATGTCTTCTTTTGCCTCTCAGGGCAGTTCTGGAAGGTATGTCCCATTTGATGACAATGAAAACACGATCCAGCCGGTCGGCGAGGTGAAGGGCAGGATCCCTGGTAATGTCCGATTTTAGAACAGTTGTAGCATCGGATTTCCTCAACGGTGTTCTTTTTCTGCACAGCTACAACAGGACGAACAGATGTGTTCGATGGAGTATTGTCTGTTGAACTGCATTGGGGGCGAGTCTTCTCGTATTTTTTCAACATTTGTTGGAGCTCATTTACAGATTTGGCAGCAAAACGGATAGCAGCCGTGTTTATTGGATCCCCGATACCATCAATAATGATATTGATTAGATCCTCTTCTGCAATATGGTCACTGGCGATTTGCTGCATCTCTAGCACGTATCTGGTAATTGATTCGTTGCGGACAAGTCGTCGTGCTCTCAACTGTCTGAATATGTTTTCGATGGATGGAGTTTTCTCGAAGGTCTTCAATAACTGCTCCTTTAGTTCGGCGTAAGTCACCACATCAATAGATTTTGCTAACAATGCCGCTGTACCCGTTAATAGGCGACGAGTATTATAGAATTTGGCAGACTCGTCCATGTTGTACGGGTTAAATGCTCGCTCTAGCTCACGGAGCCATTGTTCAATTTTTACGTTGTTGTCGCCGCTGAACTTGTCTATGAATTCTTCGAACTTTATTATTGTCGCCGATGATGACGCGTTGGAATTGCTTCGAGCTTCTAGCTGCTTGATCTTTTCTCGAAGCTCCAATATTTCGAGTTGTTTTTGCAACGAAACTATTTCATCATCTGGTTTCATCAATGTTTCCTTTGCGGCACTCATCACAACTAAAGTTTCGGGAATGGTATTTGCTTCAAATGTTCCAGACGGGTCTGCCACCATTTTGTTCGAAACACCTTCACCATGTGTTTCAGCAAGCGCGTTCTTAACCTCGCTTATGGGGTCGGCAGGAGCACCAAAGACGCTAGCGTAAAGCTGTCGAATTTGGGTGATTGTGGCTGTTTCCGGCACTGTAACTTCAGCGTGCGAAAGGGCACAAGTCATCTCATCTCTTGTCGGCATTTTTACACTTATATTCACAGGATTTGATCCCAGTTCTGAGTTGTTATTTTCATAAGTCAAACACGAGTTTCCTCTTTGAATCGTCGAAACAGATTGATCTTTTATTTTTTGGACATTTTCTTGACATTTCCCGTCTGACATTATTGTGACATCCTTGATAAATAAAGACTGCGGTAGCCTCGAAATCAAGGTCTATTAATGATCGATTTTGAGATTACTACAGAGATTAAGAAAATTTCTGAGAATACTGAACCTTCTTTAATTTCTGATATTTCTGCGATTTTTGATATTTCTGAGATTTCTGAAATTTTTGAAGTTTGTCAAATTTTTGAGATTTCCAAAATTTCTGAGAATGCTAAAGTTTTTGATTTTTATTTAATTTTCTGGTATTTCTGAGGTTTCTGAGATTTCTGAGATTTTTTTAATTTTGAGAGTTATGAGAATTCTTAGATTACTGAGATTTCTGAGATATCTTAAAATTCTGAGAATTTTTAAAATTCTGATATTTCTCAGAATTTTGAGATTTTTAAATATTCTGAGTTTTCTAAGATTTCTGAGATTTCTGAGAGTCCTGATATTTCTGATAATTCTGAGATTTTTTAAATTTCTGAGCTTTCTGAGGATTCTAAGGTTTTAGAAATTTCTGAGATTTCCGACACTTCTGAGAATTCTGAGAATTCTGAGCTTTTAGAAATTTCTGAGATTTCTGACATTTCTGAGAATTCTGATATTTTTAAGAATTCTGAAATTTTAAAAATCCTGAGATATCTAAGAATTTGGAGAGTTTTGAGAATTCTGAGATTTTTGAGATTTTTGAAAATTCTGAATTTTCTCAGATTTCTGAGATTTTAGATTTTTATAAGCTTTCCAGGCTTTTTAAAAATAACGACATTCCTACGAATTCAGAGATTTTGTAACATTCTGAGGTTTTGGGAATTCTAATATTTTTTAAATTACTGAGATTTCTGAGATTCCTGAGATTTTTTAATTTCTGAGATTTTTGAAAATTCTGAGATTTGCTGAGAATTCTGAGATATTTGATATTTCTGAGATTCCTGAGATTTCTGAGAATTTTTAAAATTCTGAGACTCCTGAAAATTTTGAGAATTTTTAAATTTCTGAGATTTCTGAGATTTCTAAGAATTCTGAGGTTTTTTAAATTTCTTAGATTTCTGAGGTTTCTGAGATTGCTGAGGTTTTTGAAATTTCTAAGAATTTTGAGATTTCTAAAATTTCTGAGATATCTGAGATATCTGAGATTTCTTATTTTTCTGATATTTCTAAGCTTTCTAAGAATTCTAAGAATTTTTAAAATCGTTAGAATTCTGAGTTTTCTGCGATTTATTTTATTTCGGAGATTTATGAAATGTCTGAGATTTCGGAGAATTAGGAAATTCCTGAGCATTCTGAGATTTTTGAAATTCCTGAGATTTCTGAGAATATTGAGAGTCTTGCAATTTCTGAGATCTCTGAAATTTCTGATATTTCCTGAATTTCTGAGAAAACTGAGATTTTTGAAATTTTTGAAATTTCTAACATTTCTGATAAATGTGAGTTTTACGAAAACTCTGCAAGTTCTGAGAATTTTTCAGAGAATTTTGAAAATAATGCGATTTCTGAGCATTCTGAGATTTTTGAAATTTCTGAGATCTAGAAAATTTCTGAGATTTCTGAGAATTTTGAAATTTGAGAGAAATCTGAAATTTCTGAGATTTTAGAAAATTCTTAGACTTCTGAAAATTCTGAGATTTTTGAATTTTCTGTTATTTCTGAAATTTCAGGGAATCTTGAAAATTCTTAGAATTATGAGAATTCGGAGATTTCTGAAATTTTTGAGATTTCAGAAGTTTGTGAAATGTAGAAAATTTCTAAGAATTATGATATTTTTTTAATTTCTGAGATTTCTGCGATTTCTGAGATTTCTGCAATTTCTGATATTTCTGAGATTTCTGATATATCTTAAAATTCTGAGATTTTTGAAAATTCTGAGATTTTTGAGAATTCTGAGAATTTTGAGCATTCTGCAATTTTTGATTTTTCTGAGATTTCTGATATTTCTGGGATTTCTGATATTTCTGAGTTTTCTGAGATTTATGAAAATTCTGAGATTTTTGAACATTCATCTATTTCTGATAATTCTGAGATGTTTGAAATTTCTGACATTTCTGAGAATTCTGAGGTTTTAAAAATTTCTGAGATTTCCGACATTTCTAAAAATTCTGATATATCTAAGAATTCTGAGATTTTTAAAAACATGAGATATCAAAGAATTTTGAGACTTTTGAAAATTCTGAGGTTTTTGAGATTTTTGAAAATTCTTACATTTCTGAGATTTCTGAGATTTAAGATTTTTCTGATTTTTCTGAGATTCCTAAGATTTCTGACATTCCTTAGAATTCTAAGATTTTTGAAAATTCTACGCTTTCTAAGGTTTCTGAGAATTTTAAAAATTCTGAGATTTCTGAACACTCTGAGTTCTCTGAAATCCGTAAGATTTCCCAAATTTCTGAGAATACTAAGGTTTTTGAAATTTTTGTATTTTCTAAAATTTCTGAAATTTCTGGGTTTTTTGAAAATTCTGAGAGTTCTGAGAATTCTGAGATTTGAGAGATTTCTGAAATTTCAGAGATATTTAAAAACAGAAGTTTTTGAAAATTAAGTGATTTCTGAGAATTCTGAGATTTTTGAAATTTCTGCGATATCTTTAATTTCTGAGATTTCTGAGAATATTGAAATTTCTGAGATTTCTGATGTTTCTGAGATTTTTGAAATTTCTGAGATTTCTCAAATATCTAAATTTACAAAATTTCTGAAAAATCTGACATTTTTGAAAAATTTAAGATTTATGAGACTTCTGAGATTTGTGAAATTTCTGAGATTTCTGAGAATTCTGAAAGTTCTAAGATTTCTGAGATTTCTGATATTTCTGAGATTTCTGAGAATAATGAGAATTCTGAGATTTTTGAAAATTCTTCGATTCGATTTCCGAGAGTTCTGACAATTTTTTAAATTTCTGAGATTTCCGAGCTCTCTGAGAATTAAAAAAATTCTGAGATTTCTGAGAATTCTGAGATTTGTAAGAGTTCTGAGATATTTGAAAAATATGAGATTTTTGAAAAATCTGAGTCTTAAAGACTCAGAATTTTGAGATTTTGAAAATGCTGAGATTTCTGAGGTGGCTGAGATTTCTGAGTTTTCTGAGATTTCCAAGAATTCTGACATTTCTAAATTATTTTACAATTGAATATGACGGTCCAGTGCCGTATTGTCAACACCACCTGTGTTGAAAAAAAAAGTACAATTATATTGATAAGGCATTTCCTCCTTATTCTTTGCCTTATCCCGGGCATACTCGGTTATGGTTGTGGTGATGGTGATGATGATGATGATGATGATGATGATGATGATGATGATGATGATGATGATGATGATGATGATCTATTGGTGGATGTTGTGCGTTTTGATGGTCCAGGACTATTGTTGTGTCTATGTGATGATGGAGGTTCATTATATCCGAATTCCGGTGGTGTTGTGGCCGTTCTATTGTTGATCTTTACGATATGGTCTGGACTGCAACGAACAAATAGACATCGTTAAGACAGCACGAACATTTATTTGTCTGCGTACAGTGCTCTCCAGTGCATTCCAGCAATGACATTCCAAGCTCAATCCAGTCAACGTCCAATCAAAGGATGATCGACAAGCTCTATCCCGCAGCAGCGAAAGCGACTTCACTACTCCCGAGACTGAGCCCGCCAAACACCCCGAACCCGACGCCTACACTGTCAAACTCAATGTGCCAAAACTGGACTGGAGTGGAGAACACTGCACTTTCAACAACGCCTGCCTCCCTTTTACGGCAGTGTTGGAATCACCCTCGAGTGCTGTTGCCCAGTCATCGGATCACCCGTGGCACTACAAAAGTACACTTAAAACATAGACAACACAACATTTAACAAAAAAGGAATTGGGGAATACGAATAAGGATTGGAAGGATACTAGGGATGTGGAATCATAGGACAAGACCGTTGTCTCTGGCGAATCGGTAAATGATCCTCATGTAGGGGAGGTCACTGGTAGCCAACACTTCTCTAATTTCTGTACCCGGTCGTCTGCCGATATTCTCGACTGCGCTCATCAAGGAGGGTCTTGCGGTTTCAAATTCCACGCAGGACCACAGAAGGTGATCCACATCGTGGAATCCGTTACCGCAGCCACATACTTTTGTCTGAGCCAGAGTTATACGCTGTAGATGAGCATTCAACGCAAAATGATTCGACATCAGTCGAGACATCATTCGTATGAATGCCCGGTCTACAGAGAGCCCATCGAACCAAGGCCGCAGGGACACTTGCGGAGAGATCGAGAAGAGAAAACGCCCGAGTTCATCCGCCTCCCACATGCTCTGCCAGCGAGACAGGAAAAGTTGCTGTGGAAAACGAAGGAACTCCTGGGCCAAGATAGGTCGGTCGTAAAAAGCGCCTATATCTAAGAAGATCTAAGAATATCTAAGAATTTGGAGAGTTTTGAGAATTCTGAGATTTTTGAGATTTTTGAAAATTCTGAATTTTCTCAGATTTCTGAGATTTTAGATTTTTATAAGCTTTCCAGGCTTTTTAAAAATAACGACATTCCTACGAATTCAGAGATTTTGTAACATTCTGAGGTTTTGGGAATTCTAATATTTTTTAAATTACTGAGATTTCTGAGATTCCTGAGATTTTTTAATTTCTGAGATTTTTGAAAATTCTGAGATTTGCTGAGAATTCTGAGATATTTGATATTTCTGAGATTCCTGAGATTTCTGAGAATTTTTAAAATTCTGAGACTCCTGAAAATTTTGAGAATTTTTAAATTTCTGAGATTTCTGAGATTTCTAAGAATTCTGAGGTTTTTTAAATTTCTTAGATTTCTGAGGTTTCTGAGATTGCTGAGGTTTTTGAAATTTCTAAGAATTTTGAGATTTCTAAAATTTCTGAGATATCTGAGATATCTGAGATTTCTTATTTTTCTGATATTTCTAAGCTTTCTAAGAATTCTAAGAATTTTTAAAATCGTTAGAATTCTGAGTTTTCTGCGATTTATTTTATTTCGGAGATTTATGAAATGTCTGAGATTTCGGAGAATTAGGAAATTCCTGAGCATTCTGAGATTTTTGAAATTCCTGAGATTTCTGAGAATATTGAGAGTCTTGCAATTTCTGAGATCTCTGAAATTTCTGATATTTCCTGAATTTCTGAGAAAACTGAGATTTTTGAAATTTTTGAAATTTCTAACATTTCTGATAAATGTGAGTTTTACGAAAACTCTGCAAGTTCTGAGAATTTTTCAGAGAATTTTGAAAATAATGCGATTTCTGAGCATTCTGAGATTTTTGAAATTTCTGAGATCTAGAAAATTTCTGAGATTTCTGAGAATTTTGAAATTTGAGAGAAATCTGAAATTTCTGAGATTTTAGAAAATTCTTAGACTTCTGAAAATTCTGAGATTTTTGAATTTTCTGTTATTTCTGAAATTTCAGGGAATCTTGAAAATTCTTAGAATTATGAGAATTCGGAGATTTCTGAAATTTTTGAGATTTCAGAAGTTTGTGAAATGTAGAAAATTTCTAAGAATTATGATATTTTTTTAATTTCTGAGATTTCTGCGATTTCTGAGATTTCTGCAATTTCTGATATTTCTGAGATTTCTGATATATCTTAAAATTCTGAGATTTTTGAAAATTCTGAGATTTTTGAGAATTCTGAGAATTTTGAGCATTCTGCAATTTTTGATTTTTCTGAGATTTCTGATATTTCTGGGATTTCTGATATTTTTGAGTTTTCTGAGATTTATGAAAATTCTGAGATTTTTGAACATTCATCTATTTCTGATAATTCTGAGATGTTTGAAATTTCTGACATTTCTGAGAATTCTGAGGTTTTAAAAATTTCTGAGATTTCCGACATTTCTAAAAATTCTGATATATCTAAGAATTCTGAGATTTTTAAAAACATGAGATATCAAAGAATTTTGAGACTTTTGAAAATTCTGAGGTTTTTGAGATTTTTGAAAATTCTTACATTTCTGAGATTTCTGAGATTTAAGATTTTTCTGATTTTTCTGAGATTCCTAAGATTCCTGACATTCCTTAGAATTCTAAGATTTTTGAAAATTCTACGCTTTCTAAGGTTTCTGAGAATTTTAAAAATTCTGAGATTTCTGAACACTCTGAGTTCTCTGAAATCCGTAAGATTTCCCAAATTTCTGAGAATACTAAGGTTTTTGAAATTTTTGTATTTTCTAAAATTTCTGAAATTTCTGGGTTTTTTGAAAATTCTGAGAGTTCTGAGAATTCTGAGATTTGAGAGATTTCTGAAATTTCAGAGATATTTAAAAACAGAAGTTTTTGAAAATTAAGTGATTTCTGAGAATTCTGAGATTTTTGAAATTTCTGCGATATCTTTAATTTCTGAGATTTCTGAGAATATTGAAATTTCTGAGATTTCTGATGTTTCTGAGATTTTTGAAATTTCTGAGATTTCTCAAATATCTAAATTTACAAAATTTCTGAAAAATCTGACATTTTTGAAAAATTTAAGATTTATGAGACTTCTGAGATTTGTGAAATTTCTGAGATTTCTGAGAATTCTGAAAGTTCTAAGATTTCTGAGATTTCTGATATTTCTGAGATTTCTGAGAATAATGAGAATTCTGAGATTTTTGAAAATTCTTCGATTCGATTTCCGAGAGTTCTGACAATTTTTTAAATTTCTGAGATTTCCGAGCTCTCTGAGAATTAAAAAAATTCTGAGATTTCTGAGAATTCTGAGATTTGTAAGAGTTCTGAGATATTTGAAAAATATGAGATTTTTGAAAAATCTGAGTCTTAAAGACTCAGAATTTTGAGATTTTGAAAATGCTGAGATTTCTGAGGTGGCTGAGATTTCTGAGTTTTCTGAGATTTCCAAGAATTCTGACATTTCTAAATTATTTTACAATTGAATATGACGGTCCAGTGCCGTATTGTCAACACCACCTGTGTTGAAAAAAAAAGTACAATTATATTGATAAGGCATTTCCTCCTTATTCTTTGCCTTATCCCGGGCATACTCGGTTATGGTTGTGGTGATGGTGATGATGATGATGATGATGATGATGATGATGATGATGATGATGATGATGATGATGATCTATTGGTGGATGTTGTGCGTTTTGATGGTCCAGGACTATTGTTGTGTCTATGTGATGATGGAGGTTCATTATATCCGAATTCCGGTGGTGTTGTGGCCGTTCTATTGTTGATCTTTACGATATGGTCTGGACTGCAACGAACAAATAGACATCGTTAAGACAGCACGAACATTTATTTGTCTGCGTACAGTGCTCTCCAGTGCATTCCAGCAATGACATTCCAAGCTCAATCCAGTCAACGTCCAATCAAAGGATGATCGACAAGCTCTATCCCGCAGCAGCGAAAGCGACTTCACTACTCCCGAGACTGAGCCCGCCAAACACCCCGAACCCGACGCCTACACTGTCAAACTCAATGTGCCAAAACTGGACTGGAGTGGAGAACACTGCACTTTCAACAACGCCTGCCTCCCTTTTACGGCAGTGTTGGAATCACCCTCGAGTGCTGTTGCCCAGTCATCGGATCACCCGTGGCACTACAAAAGTACACTTAAAACATAGACAACACAACATTTAACAAAAAAGGAATTGGGGAATACGAATAAGGATTGGAAGGATACTAGGGATGTGGAATCATAGGACAAGACCGTTGTCTCTGGCGAATCGGTAAATGATCCTCATGTAGGGGAGGTCACTGGTAGCCAACACTTCTCTAATTTCTGTACCCGGTCGTCTGCCGATATTCTCGACTGCGCTCATCAAGGAGGGTCTTGCGGTTTCAAATTCCACGCAGGACCACAGAAGGTGATCCACATCGTGGAATCCGTTACCGCAGCCACATACTTTTGTCTGAGCCAGAGTTATACGCTGTAGATGAGCATTCAACGCAAAATGATTCGACATCAGTCGAGACATCATTCGTATGAATGCCCGGTCTACAGAGAGCCCATCGAACCAAGGCCGCAGGGACACTTGCGGAGAGATCGAGAAGAGAAAACGCCCGAGTTCATCCGCCTCCCACATGCTCTGCCAGCGAGACAGGAAAAGTTGCTGTGGAAAACGAAGGAACTCCTGGGCCAAGATAGGTCGGTCGTAAAAAGCGCCTTCTTGGACGCCTGTTTTGGCCAATGAGTCTGCCTTCTCATTGCCGGGAATTCCACAATGAGAAGGGACCCAAATTAGCGAGATCTTATACGCATTTTCGAACATTGAGCCAAGCAGTTCAATGATTTTTATGGTGAGGAAATCCTGACTCTTAACAGCCTTCGGAGATCTCAGAGCTTCAATAGCACTAAGGCTATCAGTGAAGATGAAGTACTGGTCCGAAGGTCTCGCTGCTATCATCGATAGTGCGTAAAATATTGCGGCTAGCTCTGCGGTGTAGACACTACATGGCTGCCTCAATTTGAAAAATGCTTCGGTGGACTCGCTAAAAACACCGAAGCCAGTGCCCTCCTCAGAGGATGATCCATCAGTGTAGTACTGGCTTATTTGGTCTAAATGACCATACTTGTTCATGAAAATACCCGGAACTACCCTCGGGCGAAGATCATTAGGTATGGTCTTAATTTCCTCGTGCAATGAGGAATCTGTTATTAAAATGGAACTGTAGTTCTCAGGAAGGGCAGCACGATTTAATGCCTGTGGAGCGCTAGGATGCACTTGTAGGGCAACAAAATCTTCATAAATCTTGAGGATTTTGCTCTTAGAACCTGTCTCTAGAAGCGCTTTAAAATTTTCTATTATCAAGGGATTTGATACTGAACAACGGACTAGAAGGCGAAGCGACAGCATTTCAAAACGTAGTTTGAGCGGCATCACTCCGGTCATCACTTCTAGGGACATGTTGTGTGTGGATTTCATGCTCCCTAGTGCGAGTCTAAGACAGCGGTACTGTAGCCTTTCAAGCTTGAGTATCAACGTGTTGGATGCCCAATGGAAGCATATGCTTCCATATTCCAATACGGATAGTACCGTTGTCTTATACAGTCTCAGGACGTCTGATGGATGTGCGCCCCACCAGAATCCTGTGACTGTCCTTAGAAAGTTGATTCTTTTACTGCATTTTTGCACCAGACGGGTGAAGTGAGTACTCCAGTTTAGCCTAGAATTGAACCATACACCAAGGTATCGAAAATTGTCGGTAATTGATATCTTTTCACCATACAGAAAGATATCAATTTTCGGGTCATATAGCCTTTTCTCCCTGTTTTTTCCCGTATCGCTAAAAGGAGAAAAGACTACCATCTCAGTTTTCGTAGCAGAGAACTTGATACCAAGGTTTTCAGACCACTCGGAAAGATTGTCCAGAGTGGTTTGTAAAGCCAGTTGTATTTCGTCGGCGTCTCTGCTTGCAACAGATATAACGCCGTCGTCTGCCAATTGTCTAAGACTGCAGTTTGGCGCTAGACAAGAGTCTATCTCACTAACATAAAAGTTATACAACAGGGGGCTCAAGCAGGACCCTTGTGCTAGTCCATGGAAACTGGTCCGTTTTAACTGCACGTGACCATTGTTGAAATTCATAGCTTTTTCCGACAAAAGGTTGAATAACAAGTTATTCAACTTTGGTCCCAGGCCCGCATTTTCTAACTTTTGACTCAGTTTGTATGGAGAAACTGAGTCAAATGCCCCCTGTATGTCAAGGAAGATAGACCCCATGTTCTGCTTGCGTGCACGGGCAAGCTCTTTTTCAGTCACCAAAAGCGCTAAACAGTCATTAGTACCCCTGGCTTTACGAAAACCAAACTGAGTACTTGAGAGAAGGTTGTTGGTTTCCAACCATTCTTCTAACCGTAAAAGAATCATCCTTTCAAGGAGTTTCCTCAGACACGAAAGTAATGATATCGGCCGATATGAATCGTGTCTTGATGGCGGTTTGCCAGGCTTCAAAATAGTGACTACTTTCACTTCCCTCCATTCTTGCGGGACGCTGTTGAACTCCAACATATCGTTGAAGATTCTTAACAAACGTTTCTTGCCCATGTCGGGAAGATTTTGCAGCAGTTTGCTGTTGATCTGATCCAGGCCTGGGGAAGAATTTTTGCTTGAAAGGAGGGCAAGCGATAGTTCAACCATAGTGAACGGTGAGTCCATGATAGGGTCACTGCCAGGCGCATTTTGATGAAAATTCTGCGCAGGAACGAAATCGGGGCAGAGCTTGTGGGCAAATTCATTTAGCCACTCGCCAGAAAAGCTTTCGCTCTCGTTGATGTTGTTACTGTTTCGCATCCTTCTAGCCATCCTCCAAAGCGAATTAAGTGAAGCGGAAGGGTCTAGGTTATTGACGTATCTACGCCAATAGCCCTTTTTCTTCGCCTTCAACAGGTTTTTGCACGATCTCTCCAGTCCTTTATATTTTTCATATAAAGACCTTGAGCCCGTGTCCCGGAATGCTTTAAACGCCTCCCGCTTCTTGTTAAAAGCCGCTTGGCAATCCTTGTCCCACCAAGGAGTGGGAGGTTTTTTGAATGTCCTTGCTTGGTGGGAGCGCCTTGTTTGGGCTTCAAGAGCGCACTTGTTTATAATGGAAACAAGTTTTTCGTACTCCTGAGCTGGAGACAAATCTTCCAAGTCAAGAGAAAGCGAAGCGGCTACTAATTCACCGTATCTCGTCCAGTCGATGTTCCTCGTTAAGTCACATTTAACGGGGATTCCACCTTCTGGACATCCTCCCTTGATGTAGGAAATTTCTATCGGCAAGTGGTCACTACCGATAGGGTCCTGGATCACCTTCCAACTAAAATCCAGGGCCATCGCTGATGGACATAGAGACAAGTCCAGTGCACTCGCCCTACTCTTCGGTGTGTGCATCCTAGTTGCCTCTCCTGAGTTGAGGATTGAAAACCCGAATCTGTCGCAGATGTCTCGGATAATTGGAGCGCGAATGTCATCCTTATCGCAGCCCCAGTCGATTCCATGGGAGTTGAAATCTCCCAGGATCAAAAGTGGTCCAGGCAAGACCGCTGCTAAATTTCCAAGATCCTCTTTGAACTTTTCAATGTTTTCTTTTTCATTGCTGGCTATTGGGGGGATATAAATGGATGCAATTGTCACGTGAAGATCGCCAATTTTTGCCTTTACTGCGACAGTTTCGATAATTTCTTGCCTAGGGGTAGGTATTCTGCTGAAAGCGTGACTCTTTCGAACACCAATCAGTACTCCCCCACCCCTTGTAATGCGATCTTCACGGATTATATTATATCCTGGGAAGGTAAGATTTATGTCTTCCGATAGCCAAGTTTCACAGAGGGCGAACACATCGCAGTTGTGCTCGCCCACTAATGCTTTAAAGGAGTCTAGCTTGCCAAGCAAACTCCTACAGTTCCACTGTAAGATGGTGGCCCTTGGAGGAATTAATCGTCCAATCGGACCATCATGCTTAAGCATGGCCATTGGGCCAGCCACTGTTTGATCATCCCCTTCAGGAAAGGAAGGGCCCAAGTAGCGATCATGTGCAGGTGCTGCGGGAGGTTGAGGGTCATGAGGAGGGACTCTAGGATCTCGGAAAGGGACGGGGTAGGGGTTTTCGGGCAACCCCCGATTGGAAAAGCCAAGCTTTCCAGAGGGGCTTCGGTCCGGGGGGGATCGCTTTTTCTTGGGCTCCTTCCTGGCAGTTTGGGGAGCGGGAATGGGTTGTTCAGCATCTCGTTTCTGGACTGGGGTGGAAGCTTTAGCTTTGGCGAGACGCTGTTGTGCCAAGGATTTAGTTTTTGTCCTTAGGACTTTCCTTTGTACCTTTTTATAAGGTACTCTCTTCACTGGTCTCAATGGCACCTGTTCGAGTGCAGTCGGGCTGGACGTGTCATTTGCATCTGTACCCAAAACAGCAAAAGGGTTTGATGCGTTTGCTCCCTTTAGAGCATCGCTGTACGATCCGCGTGCCCTCTCGGAAATTGTTTTCGTCTGCTCCTTTTGGAGTTTTCGGTACACGGGGCACAAAGCTACCTCATGCCACTCATCCCGACAATGCGAGCATTTCTGGGAAGGGGCTTTGCACTCCTCGGTGGCGTGTGCCCCTCTGCATTTTCCACAGGAAGTTTTGCGAGTGCAAAACGCATCGGCATGCCCAATCCGACTGCACTTTGAACAGGTGGCCACCCTTGGTACGTACGGCCGGTCAATGGGTATCCGGAGGCCTTCTAGAATGAGGGCCTGCGGGAGTACCGTACCCTCAAACGTAACCCTGATTGAGGAAGTCGGAATGTATTTTTTTTCTTGCTTGCTTGAAGCATCAAGCTTGAAGAGCTTTTTTGCTTCAAGCACTTTTATCTTGGGCGAGTTTGGGGTTTGAAAAACCCCAAAGCCCAATTGCACCACTTCCTCCTTGGTGGATGTTGTGCGTTTTGATGGTCCAGGACTATTGTTGTGTCTATGTGATGATGGAGGTTCATTATATCCGAATTCCGGTGGTGTTGTGGCCGTTCTATTGTTGATCTTTACGATATGGTCTGGACTGCAACGAACAAATAGACATCGTTAAGACAGCACGAACATTTATTTGTCTGCGTACAGTGCTCTCCAGTGCATTCCAGCAATGACATTCCAAGCTCAATCCAGTCAACGTCCAATCAAAGGATGATCGACAAGCTCTATCCCGCAGCAGCGAAAGCGACTTCACTACTCCCGAGACTGAGCCCGCCAAACACCCCGAACCCGACGCCTACACTGTCAAACTCAATGTGCCAAAACTGGACTGGAGTGGAGAACACTGCACTTTCAACAACGCCTGCCTCCCTTTTACGGCAGTGTTGGAATCACCCTCGAGTGCTGTTGCCCAGTCATCGGATCACCCGTGGCACTACAAAAGTACACTTAAAACATAGACAACACAACATTTAACAAAAAAGGAATTGGGGAATACGAATAAGGATTGGAAGGATACTAGGGATGTGGAATCATAGGACAAGACCGTTGTCTCTGGCGAATCGGTAAATGATCCTCATGTAGGGGAGGTCACTGGTAGCCAACACTTCTCTAATTTCTGTACCCGGTCGTCTGCCGATATTCTCGACTGCGCTCATCAAGGAGGGTCTTGCGGTTTCAAATTCCACGCAGGACCACAGAAGGTGATCCACATCGTGGAATCCGTTACCGCAGCCACATACTTTTGTCTGAGCCAGAGTTATACGCTGTAGATGAGCATTCAACGCAAAATGATTCGACATCAGTCGAGACATCATTCGTATGAATGCCCGGTCTACAGAGAGCCCATCGAACCAAGGCCGCAGGGACACTTGCGGAGAGATCGAGAAGAGAAAACGCCCGAGTTCATCCGCCTCCCACATGCTCTGCCAGCGAGACAGGAAAAGTTGCTGTGGAAAACGAAGGAACTCCTGGGCCAAGATAGGTCGGTCGTAAAAAGCGCCTTCTTGGACGCCTGTTTTGGCCAATGAGTCTGCCTTCTCATTGCCGGGAATTCCACAATGAGAAGGGACCCAAATTAGCGAGATCTTATACGCATTTTCGAACATTGAGCCAAGCAGTTCAATGATTTTTATGGTGAGGAAATCCTGACTCTTAACAGCCTTCGGAGATCTCAGAGCTTCAATAGCACTAAGGCTATCAGTGAAGATGAAGTACTGGTCCGAAGGTCTCGCTGCTATCATCGATAGTGCGTAAAATATTGCGGCTAGCTCTGCGGTGTAGACACTACATGGCTGCCTCAATTTGAAAAATGCTTCGGTGGACTCGCTAAAAACACCGAAGCCAGTGCCCTCCTCAGAGGATGATCCATCAGTGTAGTACTGGCTTATTTGGTCTAAATGACCATACTTGTTCATGAAAATACCCGGAACTACCCTCGGGCGAAGATCATTAGGTATGGTCTTAATTTCCTCGTGCAATGAGGAATCTGTTATTAAAATGGAACTGTAGTTCTCAGGAAGGGCAGCACGATTTAATGCCTGTGGAGCGCTAGGATGCACTTGTAGGGCAACAAAATCTTCATAAATCTTGAGGATTTTGCTCTTAGAACCTGTCTCTAGAAGCGCTTTAAAATTTTCTATTATCAAGGGATTTGATACTGAACAACGGACTAGAAGGCGAAGCGACAGCATTTCAAAACGTAGTTTGAGCGGCATCACTCCGGTCATCACTTCTAGGGACATGTTGTGTGTGGATTTCATGCTCCCTAGTGCGAGTCTAAGACAGCGGTACTGTAGCCTTTCAAGCTTGAGTATCAACGTGTTGGATGCCCAATGGAAGCATATGCTTCCATATTCCAATACGGATAGTACCGTTGTCTTATACAGTCTCAGGACGTCTGATGGATGTGCGCCCCACCAGAATCCTGTGACTGTCCTTAGAAAGTTGATTCTTTTACTGCATTTTTGCACCAGACGGGTGAAGTGAGTACTCCAGTTTAGCCTAGAATTGAACCATACACCAAGGTATCGAAAATTGTCGGTAATTGATATCTTTTCACCATACAGAAAGATATCAATTTTCGGGTCATATAGCCTTTTCTCCCTGTTTTTTCCCGTATCGCTAAAAGGAGAAAAGACTACCATCTCAGTTTTCGTAGCAGAGAACTTGATACCAAGGTTTTCAGACCACTCGGAAAGATTGTCCAGAGTGGTTTGTAAAGCCAGTTGTATTTCGTCGGCGTCTCTGCTTGCAACAGATATAACGCCGTCGTCTGCCAATTGTCTAAGACTGCAGTTTGGCGCTAGACAAGAGTCTATCTCACTAACATAAAAGTTATACAACAGGGGGCTCAAGCAGGACCCTTGTGCTAGTCCATGGAAACTGGTCCGTTTTAACTGCACGTGACCATTGTTGAAATTCATAGCTTTTTCCGACAAAAGGTTGAATAACAAGTTATTCAACTTTGGTCCCAGGCCCGCATTTTCTAACTTTTGACTCAGTTTGTATGGAGAAACTGAGTCAAATGCCCCCTGTATGTCAAGGAAGATAGACCCCATGTTCTGCTTGCGTGCACGGGCAAGCTCTTTTTCAGTCACCAAAAGCGCTAAACAGTCATTAGTACCCCTGGCTTTACGAAAACCAAACTGAGTACTTGAGAGAAGGTTGTTGGTTTCCAACCATTCTTCTAACCGTAAAAGAATCATCCTTTCAAGGAGTTTCCTCAGACACGAAAGTAATGATATCGGCCGATATGAATCGTGTCTTGATGGCGGTTTGCCAGGCTTCAAAATAGTGACTACTTTCACTTCCCTCCATTCTTGCGGGACGCTGTTGAACTCCAACATATCGTTGAAGATTCTTAACAAACGTTTCTTGCCCATGTCGGGAAGATTTTGCAGCAGTTTGCTGTTGATCTGATCCAGGCCTGGGGAAGAATTTTTGCTTGAAAGGAGGGCAAGCGATAGTTCAACCATAGTGAACGGTGAGTCCATGATAGGGTCACTGCCAGGCGCATTTTGATGAAAATTCTGCGCAGGAACGAAATCGGGGCAGAGCTTGTGGGCAAATTCATTTAGCCACTCGCCAGAAAAGCTTTCGCTCTCGTTGATGTTGTTACTGTTTCGCATCCTTCTAGCCATCCTCCAAAGCGAATTAAGTGAAGCGGAAGGGTCTAGGTTATTGACGTATCTACGCCAATAGCCCTTTTTCTTCGCCTTCAACAGGTTTTTGCACGATCTCTCCAGTCCTTTATATTTTTCATATAAAGACCTTGAGCCCGTGTCCCGGAATGCTTTAAACGCCTCCCGCTTCTTGTTAAAAGCCGCTTGGCAATCCTTGTCCCACCAAGGAGTGGGAGGTTTTTTGAATGTCCTTGCTTGGTGGGAGCGCCTTGTTTGGGCTTCAAGAGCGCACTTGTTTATAATGGAAACAAGTTTTTCGTACTCCTGAGCTGGAGACAAATCTTCCAAGTCAAGAGAAAGCGAAGCGGCTACTAATTCACCGTATCTCGTCCAGTCGATGTTCCTCGTTAAGTCACATTTAACGGGGATTCCACCTTCTGGACATCCTCCCTTGATGTAGGAAATTTCTATCGGCAAGTGGTCACTACCGATAGGGTCCTGGATCACCTTCCAACTAAAATCCAGGGCCATCGCTGATGGACATAGAGACAAGTCCAGTGCACTCGCCCTACTCTTCGGTGTGTGCATCCTAGTTGCCTCTCCTGAGTTGAGGATTGAAAACCCGAATCTGTCGCAGATGTCTCGGATAATTGGAGCGCGAATGTCATCCTTATCGCAGCCCCAGTCGATTCCATGGGAGTTGAAATCTCCCAGGATCAAAAGTGGTCCAGGCAAGACCGCTGCTAAATTTCCAAGATCCTCTTTGAACTTTTCAATGTTTTCTTTTTCATTGTTGGCTATCGGGGGGATATAAATGGATGCAATTGTCACGTGAAGATCGCCAATTTTTGCCTTTACTGCGACAGTTTCGATAATTTCTTGCCTAGGGGTAGGTATTCTGCTGAAAGCGTGACTCTTTCGAACACCAATCAGTACTCCCCCACCCCTTGTAATGCGATCTTCACGGATTATATTATATCCTGGGAAGGTAAGATTTATGTCTTCCGATAGCCAAGTTTCACAGAGGGCGAACACATCGCAGTTGTGCTCGCCCACTAATGCTTTAAAGGAGTCTAGCTTGCCAAGCAAACTCCTACAGTTCCACTGTAAGATGGTGGCCCTTGGAGGAATTAATCGTCCAATCGGACCATCATGCTTAAGCATGGCCATTGGGCCAGCCACTGTTTGATCATCCCCTTCAGGAAAGGAAGGGCCCAAGTAGCGATCATGTGCAGGTGCTGCGGGAGGTTGAGGGTCATGAGGAGGGACTCTAGGATCTCGGAAAGGGACGGGGTAGGGGTTTTCGGGCAACCCCCGATTGGAAAAGCCAAGCTTTCCAGAGGGGCTTCGGTCCGGGGGGGATCGCTTTTTCTTGGGCTCCTTCCTGGCAGTTTGGGGAGCGGGAATGGGTTGTTCAGCATCTCGTTTCTGGACTGGGGTGGAAGCTTTAGCTTTGGCGAGACGCTGTTGTGCCAAGGATTTAGTTTTTGTCCTTAGGACTTTCCTTTGTACCTTTTTATAAGGTACTCTCTTCACTGGTCTCAATGGCACCTGTTCGAGTGCAGTCGGGCTGGACGTGTCATTTGCATCTGTACCCAAAACAGCAAAAGGGTTTGATGCGTTTGCTCCCTTTAGAGCATCGCTGTACGATCCGCGTGCCCTCTCGGAAATTGTTTTCGTCTGCTCCTTTTGGAGTTTTCGGTACACGGGGCACAAAGCTACCTCATGCCACTCATCCCGACAATGCGAGCATTTCTGGGAAGGGGCTTTGCACTCCTCGGTGGCGTGTGCCCCTCTGCATTTTCCACAGGAAGTTTTGCGAGTGCAAAACGCATCGGCATGCCCAATCCGACTGCACTTTGAACAGGTGGCCACCCTTGGTACGTACGGCCGGTCAATGGGTATCCGGAGGCCTTCTAGAATGAGGGCCTGCGGGAGTACCGTACCCTCAAACGTAACCCTGATTGAGGAAGTCGGAATGTATTTTTTTTCTTGCTTGCTTGAAGCATCAAGCTTGAAGAGCTTTTTTGCTTCAAGCACTTTTATCTTGGGCGAGTTTGGGGTTTGAAAAACCCCAAAGCCCAATTGCACCACTTCCTCCTCAGGGTAATCGAAATCCTCGATTACGCCGGAAACCTCAACCAAACTACCGGGAATATAAACACGATAGTGCTCCGTATATTCTGGGTCAGCCGCAATGACGTTGGCTTGAGCCCGGTCCTTTGCGGTAACCCTGATCTTGTTTGGGCGCATCCGAAAAACATCGGCAACGCCCGGGTACTTTTTAAATAACGATGCCGCGATCGTCCTTACATCGAGTTGTTTAACTCGCGGCATAAAATACACTATTGGCTTACCCTCCCACGACGGCGGGTAAGCACGCGCTCGGTGTTCTGATAGCGGCTCGTTAGTTGCTACCAGCGGGGCACTCTTTGTTAGCGGGGCACTTTTTGTCACCTGGGCACTCTTTGCCAAAGTGACACTAGACATTTCTAAATATTCTGAGATTTTTTCAAATTCAGAGACTCCTGAGAATTCTGAGATTTTTGAAATATCTAAGATTTCTGAGATTCCTGAGATTTTTCAAAAATTGAAAGATTTCTGAGATTCCTTAGAATTCTGATATTTTTGAAATTTCTGAGATTTCTGAGATTTCTGAGATTTTTTATATTTCTGAGATTTCTGAAAATTCTGGGATTAATGACATTTGTAAAAGTTCTGAGATTTCTGAGAATTCTGCGATTTTTGAAATTTTTGAGATTATGGAAATTTCCTAGAATTCTGAAATTTCTGAGATTTCTGAGATTTTTGAAAATTCTGAGATTTCTGAAATTTCTGAGAATCTTGAAAATTCTCAGATATCTGAGAATTCTGAAATTTCTGAAATTTCTGAGATTTCAGAAGATTCAGAGATTAAGAAAGTTTCTGAGAATTCTGAACCTTCTTTAATTTCTGATATTTCTGCGATTTTTGATATTTCTGAGATTTCTGAAATTTTTGAGGTATGTAAATGTTGGAATTAGAATAATTATTTTCGAACATAAATTTGAATTGCATAAAACAAAGCGTTAGGAAACTAAGATTAGGTTATAAACTACTCGACGTTAGAAACTGCTCGATCTACACGAATTATGAACTGCATGAAATATTATATACAAAAAAGGACAAACGAATATACAGTTGCAAACCGACCAGCGATAAAGGTGTACACTTTCCTATTCAAATTTCCTCCAAATATCACAGCCAGCCCCTTTTCGTGAATATATTTCACATTTTTGGTCCTTCGAACCGGATCGTGATATACGGAGAAGAAATAAGTTTCATTCTGCATCAAGAGTGGAATTCGGTATTCGTCGTCAAGTGTGCAAGTCATTCCGTGACAATTCCCGCCATCGCATATCGCCCCGCATCAAGGGCAACGGTCGGTTACACGCCATCATTTTGAATTTCGCGCCATCGCTTTGTTCGTTATTTTCGTGTGATATCGCAGTATTTTCTTTGTGCAATGGATAAGAAAATTAAAGCAGTGCAACTGAAAAAGAGGATCGCCCTGGAGAACATAAAATCGCTGGAACGGTTCCAGGCGAAATATTCGAGTGATGATGCCAAGCAGATTCCGGAGGTGTTAGAAGATCTGGCGAAACATAAGGAAGAGTTTTTCACCGCAGTTTCGAAACTGGAAGAGCTTGAAGATAAAGACGAAGCGGTCGAAGCCAGCATAATGGAACGGATCGACATTGAAGAACGCTGTCGCAAGCTAAAATCATTTCTACGGGAAAGACAGCCAAAGGAAGAAGGTTCGCTCAACGATACAACGGGCTTGGCTTCCTCAACGCTTGCATTCGGTCGACCCCACGCGCCAAATTTACGTTTGCCCAAAATCGAACTTCCAACATTTGACGGAGATCACACAAAATGGCTTTCTTTCCGAGATCGCTTCATCGCAATGATCGACGCTTCAGCCGAGCTTCCATCTATCGCGAAGCTACAATACTTACTGTCATCGTTGAAGGGGGACGCGGCGGTACCCTTCGAGCATACACCTTTAACGGCGGACAACTATTCGGTTACCTGGGCGGCGCTTCTTAAACGGTACGACAATTCTCGTCTTTTGATTCGCGAATACTATCGCAAATTGCACTACCTTCCGGGAGTGCAATTGGTGTGCGTTGACAAGCTCACGCACCTGGTGGATGAATTCACCCGCTTCGTCAACGGGTTGAAAAAGCTGAACGAACCGGTTGACTCGTGGGACACACCCCTCTCAAACATGCTGCTGATGAAGTTGGATCGAGAGACATTGTTGGCTTGGGAGAAACATTCCGTGCACTTCACGACGGACAAATATAAGGATGTGATCGACTTCGTGCAAGATCGTATCCAAATCTTGAAATCGACCAACAACTTCGTGAAGGATCAAGCAGCTAGTGGTATCAAGGTGGCCGGTCTCATTCGTCAACCAGGGCAACGGAGATTCATCGCGAATGCAGCTACATCTCGCTCGGCTCCTGCTGCATCGACTGCGCACACCCAACAGCCAAAGTGTCCATTGGAGTGTTCCGAAGACCACACACTGCGCAACTGTCCAGTGTTCATCGCCAAGGAGGTCCAACAGCGACGGGACGTCGTCGCATCGAAGCGGCTGTGCTGGAACTGTTTGAGCAGCAATCATCAGGTTAGAGCGTGCAAGTCGGATTATTCGTGTCGCACGTGTCGTGAGCGTCATCACACACTTCTACATCATTCACCACCCTATGCTCCACCCGCAACGGTAACATTGTCAGCTCAGTCGAATGAAGACAATGTGTTTCTGGCGACGGCAAACATCCAGATCAAGGATGACTACGGGAACACCCATGAAGCAAGGGCGTTGTTGGATTCGGGATCCATGTCGAATTTCATCGCTGAGGAGTTCGCACGGAAACTGCTGACGAGTCGCAAAAGGGTCAACGTCGCTGTATCGGGCATCGGCAATGCAGTACAGCAGATCAAGGGTTCCATCGTCGCTACCGTTCAGTCCAAGACACAACCCTTCGCAACGGAGATGACTTTCTTGGTTCTGGACACGCCATCCGCAAACATCCCTACATCACCAACGGACGTCTCTTCATGGAAAATGCCGGACGTGGCATTGGCGGACAGCACCTTTAACAGTCCGGGGCAAATCGACATCGTCATCGGAGGCGATACGTTCTGGGAGCTCCACACCGGTCGCAAGTGCTCTATCGGTAGAGGCAAACCGTGGCTGGTCGAAACCCACTTTGGTTGGGTTGTCACCGGCAACACTCATCATTCGTCAGTCGGTCCGCGGCTGTGCCATCTATCTGCATACGACACCCCACTGGAGGAGACCATGCAGCGGTTCTGGGAGAGTGAAACCATAGCCGAGGATCCTGTGCTATCGGTTGAGGAGAATGCTTGCGAGAAGCATTTCGCAGCAACAACTGTTCGCAACTCAAGTGGAAGGTATGTCGTTAGTTTGCCATTTAACTCCAACCCTAATATCGTTTTAGGAGAGTCGAAGGAAATAGCCGATCGCAGACTGCGTTCTATCGAACGGCGGTTGAACACCAATGCTAAAATTAAGGAAGAGTATGTGAAATTTATGAAAGAATATGAGCATTTGGGGCATATGAAGCGGCTTACCAGTCCTGCAAACGATTCGGTAGAGCATTACTACCTCCCACATCACGCTGTCGTTAAAGAGTCAAGCACAACCACGAAGGTGCGTGTCGTGTTCGATGCATCCTGTAAGACTTCGAGTGGTTACTCATTGAACGATAAACTCTTAGTGGGACCAGTCGTTCAAGAAGATCTTTTATCGATTATCCTTCGGTTTCGTTCTCGTGCCATTGCTCTCACTGCAGACGTAGAGAAGATGTATCGGCAAATTTTACATAGCCCTCATGATCGTAACTATCTACGCATCCAGTACAGAGAACATCCTGCAGATCCTATATCGACCTTTGAGCTACAGACGGTTACGTACGGCACAGCCTCTGCTCCATTTTTGGCAACCAGGACCCTCAAACAGATTGCTCTTGACCACAAGGAAGAGTATCCTTTGGCAATGAACGCGGTCATGAACGATTTTTACGTAGATGATTTGCTAACGGGTACCGATGATTTGTCCGAAGCAATCGTTATACAAAGGCAAATCTCAGACATGCTAAATTCAGCTGGTTTCACGCTGAAGAAATGGGCATCGAACCGCTCCGAAGCATTGAAGAACGTTCCTTCAGAAGATGTGGCGGTACAACTCTCGCACGAGTGGAAGAGCTCGAAACAAGTATCCACACTAGGCATCGTTTGGGAACCGGCAACTGATACACTACGGTTTCGTATTGAGATACCACCTACAACACCCAGCATGACGAAAAGGTTAATTTTGTCATATATCGCCAAGATATTTGATCCCCTCGGGCTACTGGGCCCAACGATCATCATCGCAAAGATGTTCATGCAGCAACTATGGGCTCTCAAGATTCATGGAAAGGCATATGACTGGGACAGCGAGCTACCATCGCACTTACAGCATGAATGGTCGAAATTTCACTCTACATTATCTTCACTACGCAATTTGACAGTCCCACGGTACATATCGCGATGCACGGCAACAAGTCTGCAAATTCATATCTTTGCTGACGCATCACAACTAGCATATGGTGCTTGTTGCTACATTCGGGCTGAAAGCATGGAAGGAGTCACCGTGCAGCTGCTAACAGCCAAGTCAAAGGTCGTTGCGTTATCCAATTCACATTCCATAGCTCGATTGGAATTATGTGCAGCACGACTAGCCACACTTCTTTACGAGAAAGTCCAGCAATCACTGAAAATTTCTGCTACCACCATCTGTTGGACCGATTCCATGACTGTCCTTCACTGGCTGAATTCAGCACCAAATCGATGGAAGCCCTTCGTTGCAAACAGGGTTGCAAAAATTCAGCACACGGCTGGAATACAATGCTGGAAGCATGTTCCAGGCTCGGACAATCCAGCAGACGACATTTCGCGAGGTTTAACGCCGGAAAAGTTGCTAGTGTGTGAGCGCTGGTGGCACGGGCCACATTGGTTAGCACGCAACTCGGAAGAATGGCCACAGAACACACCATCACCAAGCGAAGATGAGAGCGCAGAAGAAGAAAAACTATCGTCACGGGTTGCAAGCACAGCATTAATCTGCGAATTTCGAAACAGTTTGTTCTCACGATTTTCGATCTACCACAAACTGCAAAGAGTTGTTGCACATTGTTTGCGCTTTATACAAAACGCAAAGCGCCGCGTAGGAAACAAGGTCCATGCTAAGGATATCCCACCGCTCACTGTAGACGAACTCAAGGCGGCAGAACTCAAGTTGTGTTATCTTTCGCAACAAGACACCTTTTCCGAGGAGATACAACACCTGCAGAAGGGCAAAGAGATTCCGAAGAACTCCAAACTGAAATGGATTTCCCCTTTCATAGATACGCAAGGTATTCTGCGCATTGGTGGCCGGCTCAGTAACGCACATCTGTCGGAATCAGAAAAACACCCGGTAATATTATCATCGAAACATCCACTGTCCGCACTACTAGCTGTTTCGATACACTTGAGTAAGCTGCATGCTGCACCACAACTGCTTTTAACAACACTACGCCAAAGCTTTTGGATAATTGGCGGTCGCAATTTATGCAAGTCTGTGTACCACAGTTGCCACGCATGTTTTAAGGCCAAACCCACACTTATTAAGCAAAGTATCGCCGATTTGCCAACATCACGAGTCACACCAACAAGACCATTCTCAGTATGCGGAGTAGACTATTGCGGACCAATCTATATAAAACAAACCATACGCAACAGAAGTCCGATTAAAGCATACATCGCCATATTTGTATGTTTTTCAACAAGAGCGGTACATATCGAACTGGTTGGCGATTTAACATCAATAGCATTTATCAATGCACTTCGTCGTTTGATTGCACGTCGTGGTCAAATCAGTGAACTGCATTCCGACAATGCAACCACCTTTAAGGGAGCGGCACATGAGCTGAATCGCGTCTACAAGATGCTAAAGAGCGACGAACACGATCGAGCTGCTATATTTGATTGGTGCGCGATGAATCATATGAAGTGGAAGTTTATCCCACCAAGAGCACCACATTTTGGAGGTTTATGGGAGGCGGCGGTGAAGGCAGCTAAAAAGCATATAGTCAGAACAATAGGAACAACAAGCATCACACAGGAGAGCATGCTTACCCTACTTGCCCAGGTAGAGCAATGTTTGAATTCGCGACCAATTACACCTCTATCCGATGAGCCGTCGGACTTGGAACCATTGACACCGGGACACTTCCTCGTCGGTGGCAATCTGCAAGCGGTACCAATCATCGATTACACCGAGACACCGAGCAACTATTTGAGGGAATACCAGTTGGTACAAAAACATCTGCAAACCATTTGGGCTCGATGGTATCCGGAGTACCTGCAGCAGTTACAAGCTCGAGCCAAATATTGCAACGGGAAATCAGCGGTTCTGAAAGAAAATACACTGGTGATTATTAAGGAAGACAATGTACATCCTACCTCGTGGCCGATGGGGCGCATCGTTGCAGTACACCCTGGAAAGGACGATGTTATTCGCGTCGTTACACTGCGCACTGCTTCAGGGAAGCAAATCGTCCGCGCAGCTAATCGTCTGGCAGTTTTGCCTAATCCGGACGTAATTGGCAACTTAGAACAGAAGGAAACCACTGGCACTGAGTAACGCGCAGCTGCAAGCCACGCGACATTGTTTACATTTCGCACTCATGGCAGAACAAGATACACGCAACACACATTCACACATCTACACACACGAGCAGTATGATAGGAGATAAGCGTCAGGTTCAAGAGTCGAACTGTTTTTGAATTCTTTTTTGAACTCATTTTTGGATTTATATTTTGCATGAAATTTAAAGAAGTTCTTCTTTGGTGGCCGGGAATGTTGGAATTAGAATAATTATTTTCGAACATAAATTTGAATTGCATAAAACAAAGCGTTAGGAAACTAAGATTAGGTTATAAACTACTCGACGTTAGAAACTGCTCGATCTACACGAATTATGAACTGCATGAAATATTATATACAAAAAAGGACAAACGAATATACAGTTGCAAACCGACCAGCGATAAAGGTGTACACTTTCCTATTCAAATTTCCTCCAAATATCACAGCCAGCCCCTTTTCGTGAATATATTTCACAGTAAATTTTCTTAGATTTCCAAAATTTCTAAGAATGCTAAGATTTTTGGATTTTTTTGAAATTTCTGGTATTTCTGAGGTTTCTGAGATTTCTGAGTTTTTTTAAATTCTGAGAGTTCTAAGAATTCTTAGATTTCTGAGATTTCTGAGATATCTTAAAATTCTGAGAATTTTTAAAATTCTGATATTTCTCAGAATTTTGAGATTTTTAAATATTCTGAGTTTTCTGAGATTTCTGAGATTTCTGAGAGTCCTGATATTTCTGATAATTCTGAGATTTTTTAAATTTCTGAGCTTTCTGAGACTTCTAAGGTTTTAGTTTTTTCTGAGATTTCCGACATTTCTGAGAATTCTGAGAATTCTGAGGTTTTAGAAATTTCTGAGATTTCTGATTTTTCTGAGAATTCTGAAATTTTTAAGAATTCTGAAATATTAAAATTCCTGAGATATCTAAGTATTTGGAGACTTTTGAGAATTCTGAGATTTTTGAGATTTTAGAAAATTCTGAATTTTCTCAGATTTCTGAGATTTTAGATTTTTTTAAGCTTTCCGGGATTTTTAAAAATAACGACATTCCTAAGGATTCACATGTTTTGTAAAATTCTGAGATTTTTGAGAATTCTAATATTTTTGAAATTACTGAGATTTCTGAGATTCCTGAGATTTTTTAAGTTCTGAGATTTTTGAAAATTCTGAGATATTTGAAATTTCTGAGATTCCTGAGATTTCTGAGAATTTTTAAAATTCGGAGACTTCTGAAAAATTTGAGAATTTTTAAATTTCTGAGATTTCTGAGATTTCTAAGAATTCTGAGGTTTTTGAAACTTCTTAGATTTCTGAGGTTGCTGAGGTTTTTGAAATTTCTAAGAATTTTGAGATTTTTGAACATTCATCTATTTCTGATAATTCTGAGATGTTTGAAATTTCTGACATTTCTGAGAACTCTGAGGTTTTAAAAATTTCTGAGATTTCCGACATTTCTAAAAATTCTGATACATCTAAGAGTTCTGAGATTTTGAAAACATGAGATATCAAAGAATTTTGAGACTTTTGAAAATTCTGAGGTTTTTGAGATTTTTGAAAATTCCTACATTTCTGAGATTTCTGAGATTTAAGATTTTTCTGATTTTTCTGAGATTCCTAAGATTTCTGACATTCCTTAGAATTCTAAGATTTTTGAAAATTCTACGCTTTCTAAGGTTTCTGAGAATTTTAAAAATTCTGAATCTTGAATCTGAGATCTGAGAATCTTGAAAATTCTCAGATATCTGAGAATTCGAAATTTCTGAAATTTCTTAGATTTCAGAAGTTTCAGAGATTAAGAAAATTTCTGAGAATTCTGAACCATCTTTTATTTCTGAGATTTCTGCGATTTTTGGTATTTCTGAGATTTCTGAAATATTTGAGGTTTGTAAAATTTTTGAAATTTCCAAAATTTCTGAGAATGCTAAAGTTTTTGATTTTTTTTAAATTTCTGGTATTTCTGAGGTTTCTGAGATTTCTGAGATTTTTTTAATTCTGAGAGTTATGAGAATTCTTAGATTTCTGAGATTTCTGAGATTGCTGTGGTTTTTGAAATTTCTAAGAATTTTGAGATTTCTAAAATTTCTGAGATATCTGAGATTTCTGAGATTTCTTATTTTTCCGATATTTCTAAGATTTCTAAGAATTCTGAGAATTTTTAAAATTGTTAGAATTCTGAGTATTCTGCGATTTATTTTTTTTCGGAAATTTATGAAATGTCTGAGATTTCGGGAATTAAGAAAATTCCTGAGCATTCTGAGATTTTTGAAATTCCTGAGATTTCTGAGAATTTTGAGAGTCTTGCAATTTCTGAGATCTCTGAAATTTCTGATATTTCCTAAAATTCTGAGAAAACTGAGATTTTTGAAATTTTTGAAATTTCTAACATTTCTGAGATATGTGAGTTTTTTGAAAACTCTGCAAGTTCTTAAAATTTTTCGGAGAATTTTGAAAATTATATGATTTCTAAGAATTCTGAGATTTTTGAAATTTCTGAGATCTTGAAAATTTCTGAAATTTCTGAGAATTTTGAAATTTGAGAGAAATCTGAAATTTCTAAGATATTAAAAAATTCTTAGATTTCTGAAAATTTTGAGATTTTTGAAATTTCTGATATTTCTGAAATTTCAGGGAATCTTGAATATTCTTAGAATTT
This sequence comes from Anopheles maculipalpis, assembly GCF_943734695.1. NCBI lineage: Eukaryota > Metazoa > Arthropoda > Insecta > Diptera > Culicidae > Anopheles > Anopheles maculipalpis. The sequence continues at coordinate 59,611,407 of NC_064871.1, forward strand.
TGAGAATTCGGAGATTTCTGAAATTTTTGAGATTTCAGAAGTTTGTGAAATGAAGAAAATTTCTAAAAATTCTGATATTTTTTTAATTTTTGAGATTTCTGCGATTTCTGAGATTTCTGCAATTTCTGATATTTCTGAGATTTCTGATATATCTTAAAATTCTGAGATTTTTGAAAATTCTGAGATTTTTTAGAATTCTGAGAATTTTGAGCATTCTGCAATTTTTGATTTTTCTGAGATTTCTGATTATTCTGAGATTTCTGATATTTCTGGGATGTTTGATATTTCTGAGATTTCTGAGATTTATGAAAATTCTGCGATTTTTGAACATTGATCGATTTCTGATAATTCTGAGATGTTTGAAATTTCTAACATTTCTGAGAATTCTGAGGTTTTAAAAATTTCTGAGATTTCCGACATTTCTAGAAATTCTGATATATCCAAGAATTCTGAGATTTTTAAAAACATGAGATATCAAAGAATTTTGAGACTTTTGAAAATTCTGAATTTTTTGCGATTTTTGAAAATTCTTACATTTCTGAGATTTCTGAGATTTAAGATTTTTTTGTTATTTCTGAGATTCCTAAGATTTCTGACATTCCTTAGAATGCTAAGATTTTTGAAAATTCTACGCTTTCTAAGGTTTCTGAGAATTTTAAAAATTCTTAGATTTCTGAAAACTCTGAGTTCTCTGAAATCCTTAAGATTTCCTAAATTTCTGAGAATACTGAGGTTTTTGAAAATTGTGAGGGTTCTGAGAATTCTGAGATTTGTGAGATTTCTGAAATTTCAGAGATATTTGAAAACAGAAGATTTTGAAAATTGAGTGATTTCTGAGAATTCTGAGATTTTTTAAATTTCTGAGATATCTTCAATTCCTGAGATTTCTGAGAATTTTGAAATTTCTGAGTTTTCTGATGTTTCTGAGATTTTTGAAATTTCTGAGATTTCTCAAATATCTGAGATTTACAAAATTTCTGAAAAATCTGACAGTTTTGAAAAATTTAAGATTTATGAGACTTCTGAGATTTGTGAAATTTCTGAGAATTCTGAAATTTCTAAGATTTCTGAGATTTCTGATATTTCTGAGATTTCTGTGAATAATGAGAATTCTGAGATTTTTGAAAATTCTTCGATTCGATTTCCGAGAGTTCTGACAATTTTTTAAATTTCTGAGATTTCCGAGCTGAATTCTGAGATTTTTGAGAATTCTAATATTTTTGAAATTACTGAGATTTCTGAGATTCCTGAGATTTTTTAAGATCTGAGATTTTTGAAAATTCTGAGATAATTGAAATTTCTGTGATTCCTGAGATTTCTGAGAATTTTTAAAATTCGGAGACTTCTGAAAATTTTGAGAATTTTGAAATTTCTGAGATTTCTGAGATTTCTAAGAATTCTGAGGTTTTTGAAACTTCTTAGATTTCTGAGATTGCTGAGGTTTTTGAAATTTCTAAGAATTTTGAGATTTCTAAAATTTCTGAGATATCTGATATATCTGAGATTTCTTATTTTTCTGATATTTCTAAGATTTCTAAGAATTCTAAGAATTTTTAATATCGTTAGAATTCTGAGTATTCTGCGATTAATTTTATTTCGGAAATTTATGAAATGTCTGAGATTTCGGAGAATTAGGAAATTCCTGAGCATTCTGAGATTTTTGAAATTCCTGAGATTTCTGAGAATTTTGAGAGTCTTGCAATTTCTGAGATCTCTGAAATTTCTGATATTTCCTGAATTTCTGAGAAAACTGAGATTTTTGAAATTTTTGAAATTTCTAACATTTCTGAGATATGTGAGTTTTATAAAAACTCTGCAAGTTCTGAGAATTTTTCAGAGAATTTTGAAAATTATGTGATTTCTGAGCATTCTGAGATTTTTGAAATTTCTGAGATCTCGAAAATTTCTGAGATTTCTGAGAATTTTGAAATTTGAGAGAAATCTGAAATTTCTGAGATTTTAGAAAATTCTTAGATTTCTGAAAATTTTGAGATTTTTGAAATTTCTGATATTTCTGAAATTTCAGGGAATCTTGAAAATTCTTTGAATTATGAGAATTCGGAGATTTCTGAAATTGTTGAGATTTCAGAAGTTTGTGGAATGAAGAAAATTTCTAAGAATTCTGATATTTTTTTTAAATTTGTGAGATTGCTGCGATTTCTGAGATTTCTGCAATTTCTGATATTTCTGAGATTTCTGATTTATCTTAAAATTCTGAGATTTTTGAAAATTTAGAGATTTTTGAGAATTCTGAGAATTTTGAGCATTCTGCAATTTTCGATTTTTCTTAGATTTCTGATATTTCTGGGATTTCTGATATTTCTGAGATTTCTGAGATTTATGAAAATTCTGAGATTTTTGAACATTCATCTATTTCTGATAATTCTGAGATGTTTGAAATTTCTGACATTTCTGAGAACTCTGAGGTTTTAAAAATTTCTGAGATTTAAGACATTTCTAAAAATTCTGATACATCTAAGAGTTCTGAGATTTTGAAAACATGAGATATCAAAGAATTTTGAGACTTTTGAAAATTCTGAGGTTTTTGAGATTTTTGAAAATTCCTACATTTCTGAGATTTCTGAGATTTAAGATTTTTCTGATTTTTCTGAGATTCCTAAGATTTCTGACATTCCTTAGAATTCTAAGATTTTTGAAAATTCTACGCTTTCTACGGTTTCTGAGAATTTTGAAAATTCTGAATCTTGAATCTGAGAACTGAGAATCTTGAAAATTCTCAGATATCTGAGAATTCGAAATGTCTGAAATTTCTTAGATTTCAAAAGTTTCAGAGATTAAAAAAATTTCTGAGAATTCTGAACCTTCTTTTATTTCTGAGATTTCTGCGATTTTTGATATTTCTGAGATTTCTGAAATTTTTGAGGTTTGTAAAATTTTTGAAATTTCCAAAATTTCTGAGAATGCTAAAGTTTTTGATTTTTTTTTAAATTTCTGGTATTTCTGAGGTTTCTGAGATTTCTGAGATTTTTTTAATTCTGAGAGTTTTGAGAATTCTTAGATTTCTGAGATTTCTGAGATATCTTAAAATTCTGAGAATTTTTAAAATTCTGATATTTCTCAGAATTTTGAGATTTTTAAATATTCTGAGTTTTCTGAGCTTTCTGAGATTTCTGTGAGTCCTGATATATCTGATAATTCTGAGATTTTTTAAATTTCTGAGCTTTCTGAGAATTCTAAGGTTTTAGAAATTTCTGTGATTTCCGACACTTCTGAGAATTCTGAGAATTCTGAGGTTTTAGAAATTTCTGACATTTCTGAGAATTCTGATATATTTAAGAATTCTGAAATTTTAAAAATCCTGAGATATCTAAGAATTTGGGGAGTTTTGAGAATTCTGAGATTTTTGAGATTTTTGAAAATTCTGAATTTTCTCAGATTTCTGAGATTTTAGATTTTTATAAGCTTTCCAGGATTTTTAAAAAAAACGACATTCCTACGAATTCAGAGATTTTGTAAAATTCTGGGATTTTTGGGAATTCTAATATTTTTGAAATAACTGAGATTTCTGAGATTCCTGAGATTTTTTAATTTCTGAGATTTTTGAAAATTCTGAGATTTCCTGAGAATTCTGAGATATTTGAAATTTCTGAGATTCCTGAGATATCTGAGAATTTTTAAAATTCTTCGACTTCTGCAAATTTTGAGAACTTTTAAATTTCTGAGATTTCTGAGATTTCTAAGAATTCTGAAGTTTTTGAAATTTCCTAGATTTCTGAGATTTCTGAGATTGCTGTGGTTTTTGAAATTTCTAAGAATTTTGAGATTACTAAAATTTCTGAGATATCTGAGATTTCTGAGATTTCTTATTTTTCCGATATTTCTAAGATTTCTAAGAATTCTGAGAATTTTTAAAATTGTTAGAATTCTGAGTATTCTGCGATTTTTTTTTTCGGAAATTTATGAAATGTCTGAGATTTAGGGAATTAAGAAAATTCCTGAGCATTCTGAGATTTTTGAAATTCCTGTGATTTCTGAGAATTTTGAGAGTCTTGCAATTTCTGAGATCTCTGAAATTTCTGATATTTCCTAAAATTCTGAGAAAACTGAGATTTTTGAAATTTTTGAAATTTCTAACATTTCTGAGATATGTGAGTTTTATGAAAACTCTGCAAGTTCTGAGAATTTTTCGGAGAATTTTGAAAATTATGTGATTTCTGAGAATTCTGAGATTTTTGAAATTTCTGAGATCTTGAAAATTTCTGAGATTTCTGAGAATTTTGAAATTTGAGAGAAATCTGAAATTTCTAAGATATTAAAAAATTCTTAGATTTCTGAAAATTTTGAGATTTTTGAAATTTCTGATATTTCTGAAATTTCAGGGAATCTTGAATTTTCTTAGAATTTTGAGAATTCGGAGATTTCTGAAATTTTTGAGATTTCAGAAGTTTGTGAAATGAAGAAAATTTCTAAGAATTCTGATATTTTTTTAATTTGTGAGATTTCTGCGATTTCTGAGATTTCTGCAATTTCTGATATTTCTGAGATTTCTGATATATCTTAAAATTCTGAGATTTTTGAAAATTCTGAGATTTTTTAGAATTCTGAGAATTTTGAGCATTCTGGAATTTTTGATTATTCTGAGATTTCTGATTATTCTGAGATTTCTGATATTTCTGGGATGTTTGAAATTTCTGAGATTTCTGAGATTTTTGAAAATTCTGAGAATTCTGAAATTTCTGAGAATCTTGAAAATTCTCAGATAACTGAGAATTCTTAAATGTCTGAGGTTTCTGTGATTTCAGAAGTTTCTGAGATTAAGAAAATTTCTGAGAATTCTGAACCTTCTTTAATTTTTGAGATTTCTGCGATTTGTGAGATTTTTGCGATTTTTGATATTTCTGAGATTTCTGATAATTCTGTGAATTTTTTAATATCTGAACTTTCTGAGAATTCTGAGGGTTTAGAAATTTTTGAGATTTCCGACATTTTTGAGAGTTCTGATTTAACTGAGAATTCTGAGATTTTTTAAAATCTGAGATACAGTGGTTGTCAAAATAAAGTGCCCACCCCTTGATTTTTTACATTTTTGCCATGATTTTAGTGAGAAATGAAGTTAGAACACTGCAAATTTTTGTAAATGCTACTTTTAACGTACTCTAACAGATTCATTACCTAATCATAATAAATAAATTGTTTTGCACGCACCAAAAATAGTTCCATTTATTTTTCTAAAAAAAAGGTTTCAAAAAAAAGTGCCCACTTCAATTGAGTTAACAAAATATATATTTATTTCACTCACAAAATTTGCTAATATTTTATATGGCCCCCTTTGGCTTTCAGAACCTGCTGAAGGCGTTTCGGCATGCTTTCAACTAAATTTTTTAAATATTGTTGGTCGATATTCTCCGAGGCGTGTTCCAGGGCTTTAAAATATGTTTCTTTATTTTTCACACCTGTTTTATCAACCCTCGCATCGAGAATCGCCCACAAATTCTCGATGGGGTTGAGGTCTGGGCTTTGCGGAGGCCATTCCATCGGTTTAATCTTACATAAACGGAAGAAGGCCTTCGTTTTGTTCGCTGTGTGTTTCGGGTCATTATCCTGCTGGAAGATGAATTTCTCTTCAATGCCCGTCTTGATGAGAGACACTTCCAGGTTTTCTTGTAGGATGTTAATGTAGGAATCAGAAGTCATAATCCCATCGATTTTGACTAGATTCCCCACACCTGCCCACGAAAAACACCCCCAGACCATCACATTGCCTCCTCCATGCTTTACTGTTCCTTGTATGTGGCGGTCTTGCAACTCCTCACCCGCTCTGCACCATACACGGTCCCGCCGTTTTCGGTTGAACAGTTCGAATTTCGATTCATCTGTCCACAGAACTGTTTTCCAAAATTCTATTGGCTTATCCGCATGGTCTTTTGCAAATTTTAGCCTCTTAGCTTTATTAACCTTGCTAATGAACGGACGTTTCCTAGCAAGCTTGTTGTTGAAACCTTGCGCTTTGATCCGGCGACGAATAGTACTATCAGAAATGGGTAGCCGAAGGGTTTCCGGGATCTGGCGGACAGTCACTTTTGGATTTTTTTTCACCTCTCGAACGATCCTAGTGTCCGTTTTGGAATCCGTTTTGGGTTTCCTGCCTCTGCCAGGCCGATCCACCACTGATCCGAACGTGTTTTGTTTCTGTATGATTTTTCCCACGGCTGCTTTGCTAATATTGTATTGTTTTGCAACATTTCGATGGGAATCTCCCTTCTCAATCGCCCGAACAACCAACTTTCGTACACACAGTGCAATTTGCTTTGAATTTTTCATAATAACCACAAGAGTCAACTGTGTACCACGAAGTATTTTTCTTTTTCAGTTACAAACATGTGCTAATGCATTTAGTAAACATGTCAACTTGTATCAAAGCGTCAAGACATAATGATCATTTTTATAGCTTCAAAACGATAAGTTTATGGCTAATTTTGCGCAGTGGGCACTTTTTTTTGAAACCTTTTTTTTAGAAAAATAAATGGAACTATTTTTGGTGCGTGCAAAACAATTTATTTATTATGATTAGGTAATGAATCTGTTAGAGTACGTTAAAAGTAGCATTTACAAAAATTTGCAGTGTTCTAACTTCATTTCTCACTAAAATCATGGCAAAAATGTAAAAAATCAAGGGGTGGGCACTTTATTTTGACAACCACTGTATCTAAGAATTTTGAGACTTTTGAAAATTCTGAGATTTTTGAGATTTTTGAAAATACTGAAATTTCTGAGATTTATGGGATTTCAGATTTTGCTGAACTTTCTGAGATTTCTAAGAATTCTGACATTCCTAAGAATTCTAAGATTTTTGAAAATACTTAAATTTCTGAGATTTCTGAGAATTTTAAAAATTCTGAAATTTCTGAAAATTCAGCGATCTCTGAATTTTTTGAGAATTCCTAAATTTCTGAGAATACTGAGTTTTTTGAAATTTTTGTATTTTCTAATAGTTCTGAAATTTCTGAGATTTTTGAAATTCTGAGAGTTCTGAGAATTTTGAGATTTCTGAGATTTTTGAAATTTCTAAGATATTTAAAAACAGAAGTATTAGAATATTAAGTGATTTCTGAGAATTCTGAGATTTTAGAAATTTTTGAGATATCTGATGTTTCTGAGATTTTTGAAATTTCTGAGATTTCTCAAATATCTTAGATTTACAAAATTTTTGAAAATTCTGACATTTTTGAAGGCTTTGAGATTTGTGAGACTTCTGAGATTTGTGAAATTTCTGACATTTCTGAGAATTCTGAAATTTCTTAGATTTCTGAGATTTCTAATATTTCTGAGATTTATGAGATTAATGAGAATTCTGAGATTTTTGAAATTCTTCGATTCGATTTCTGAGAGTTCTGAAAATTTTATAAATTTATGAGATTTCCGAGATCTTTGAAAATTTTGAAAATTCTGAAATTTCTGAGAATCCAGAGATTTGTAAGAGTTCGAAGATTTTTTTTTAAATATGAGATTTTTGAAAAATCTGAGGTTTCTTAGAATTTGGAGATTTTTGAAAATGCTGAGATTTCTGAAATTGCTGAGATTTCTGAGTTTTCTGAGATTTCTAAGAATTCTGACATTTCTAAAAATTCTGAGATTTTTTAAAATTCTGAAAATTCTGAGAAATCTGAGATTTTTGAAATATCTAGGAATTCTGAGATTAATGAGATTTTTAAAATTTGGAAGATTTATGAGATTTCTGAGATTTTTGAATATTCTGAGATTTTCTAAAAATCCTGAGATTTTTGAAATTTCTGAGATTTCTGAGATTGCTGAGATCTTTTATATTTCTGAGATTTCTGAGATTTCTTAGATTTCTGACATTTGTGATATTTCTGAGATTTCTGAGAATTCTGCCATTTTTGAAATTTTTGAGATTATTGAAATTTCCTAGATTTCTGAGATTTTTGAAAATTCTGAGATTTCTAAAATTTCTGAGAATCTTGAAAATTCTCAGATATCTGAGAATTCTGAAATTTCTGAAATTTTTGAGATTTCAAAAGTTTCTGAGATTAAGAAAATTTCTGAGAATTCTGAAATTTCATTAATTTCTGGGATTTCTGCGAGTTTTGAGATTTCTGCGATTTTTTATGTTTCTGAGATTTCTTTTATATATAAATATTCTAAGATTTTTGAAAATTCTGAGATTTTTGAGAATTCTGAAATTTCTGATAATTCTGAGATTTCTGAGATTTTTGAAATTTCTGATATTTCTGATTTTTTTGTTAAACATTGTTTATTCAAAACAACTTAAAAACTAGCTAACAAAAGAATAGTGGGGTACATGTAGGGACGACGTACAGGTTTTACAAAGAACACTTAAGGATATTTTCATCAATCACAGCATTGTTGTTTCCAACAATGTGGATGATGTAGTTTTCAAACAAACGTAGGATAGGAATCCTCTTACTTATGCTAATGTGACTTAAAATAGGTAAGAGGAGGGACGGGAAGTTGAGGTTGTGGTTTGGATCAATGGCTTCCATAGCCTGCATCAGTGTGCTCCAAGCACTAGACACCCTGGAGCACAGGGCAAACTTTTGCTCCAGAGTCTCTGTCCGGGAGCAGAATGAACAGGCTGAAGGAGCCCGATTCATCCTGTCGAGCAGCAGTCCGTGTGGCACCTTATTGTGCACCAGCAAGTACAGCATCGAGAGTTGGTCAGAAGAAAGTTTGTAGCTGGTGACGTTTTACCAAATCCATCGCCAATCCGTGGAAGGTGACTCCATAGCCACTTTGGAGTCTGGATTTCTGTCGACCATCATTTGCCGCAAACTTTTGGTTGTGACTGTAGGTACCGGATGGTATGCGAGCTGCTGGATTACCATCCGAAGGCACGGATAAGTTGTGGCAATGGAGCCTATATTCGGGGGATTCCCAGCACAATCTATGTGCTGAGCCCCGACTTTCAGGCAACCCTGCTCTGCAACGTACCGATTCATCAGCAACGCTGTTGTGGTAATGGCGGGAATGTGAAGATTGAGTCCACCTCGGTTGCGTGGAAGGGCCAAATGGGTTAATGGGATTCGAAAACCCCCAGATCTGTCCCACAGGTAAGACCGCACCGTCTTGGAGGCCAAATCGATGTCCATCGATCGTGCGCCACACACCGATGCAACAAACCAAAGCTTGGGCAGAAGGAAAGTGTTCAAAAGCACCACATTTTGCGCCAAATTGAGGTCTCTAACACGATGCAATCTGACCAAATGACGGAACTGTTGGATCACGTTTTCCCAGTTATTCCCCATGGCCTCCCGTATATTGTTCGTGAACAATATGCCAAGCAGGCGCAATCTTTCTACTTCCCGCAGCCACGGAACATGCATTGGGGTGGTTGTTGGTGTGATATGTCCTATGTCCAGTGCCGTTGTTTTTTCCACGTTCAGCTTCGCTCCAGCGGTTCTGCCAAACGCTTCTATTGTTGTTTTAACCTCCTCGAGTTTGGGAAGGGAGGTTGTCACCACCGAGATGTCGTCAGCATATGCGTTGATCAGGTCATCCTGATCGCAACAAATACTTTCTAATCTGGAAATGAGCGGATTAAGGTAAAGGACAAACAGGTGCATGGATAAAGGATCACCCTGTCTGACAGAGCAGCGTATGGGAAACGACGGGGAAAGGTTTCCATTTACAAGGATACGGGAAGAGGATCGTTCACCAACTGTTCGCAAAAATCGCACAAGTCCTGGATTGAAGCCCAGAGAAGACATAGTTTGCCACAAAAAACTTCTATTAACTCTGTCAAAGGCCTGTGATAGATCAAAGGAAACGAGCTTACCACGCTTTCGCTGATTCTTGAGATCAACCACCCTCTCCTTAACAAAGAGCACCGCTTGAAAAATGTTGCAAGGTTTGTTGCTACATTTTTGCGCTGTCGATAATATTCCCCACTTCCTGATAATAGAATCAAGACGTAGTTTAATAATTCTCGACAGTAGCTTGTAATCTGTGTTAAGCAGGGATATGGGTCGAAAACAAGAAATGGAGCCCGTACCTCCTTTCTTTTTCACTAGAACTATGCCACCGTCAACAAAGTCCCGCGGAAACTTTCCTTCAAGAGCCTCATTCAAAATGAGATGTAGTTCCCTTTGGATTATCTCGTATGCACGAAGATAAAATTCCTTAGGAATCCCAACAGGGCCAGGAGACTTTCGCGACGCAGATTTTTTAATCGCATCGAGGATTTCATCAGGTGTGATCTCAACCATGCAATTATTATTGGTATCACAATCCTCTGGAATGATTTGGATACAGGTAAACGTGTCGTCCGTAGGCAAGTCTTCGTCAGAGTAAAGTTGTTTGTAATATGTGTGAATGTGTTGTCTGATATCTTCTTCTTGATCAATCACTCTGCCATCTTCAGACAAAAGTTTGTCAATTACGGTTCGAGTTCGCCTGCGTTCCTCAAGTTGAAACGTGGACACACTCTCACCAGCAACACGAGTTTCGTTGATGCGTGTGTACTCTTCAGAGAAGCGTCTCTGAAGAGATAAGATTTTACCCCTGACTCGGTTTATATTACTAAGCTCGTCAGGGTTTGTCAGATAGTTATTGTAAGAGTTTTTTAGAACTCTATGCAGCATGTCCATACGCAAGCTAAACGCGGAGTATTTTTGATTCGTCTTCCAGCGGAAAAACGATTTGATTTTTGGTTTGGCGAATTGAATCCACCAATCCATCCAGGAACTGAATTTCCTTCTTTGTCTTGTCCATATGTTCCACTTGCATCTGAATTCCTTTATATTTTCCTGTGTTAATATATGAGGCCTTAACTGCCAGTATCCATTGCTACGCGATCTTTGGCAAATGTTAACTGGCAGGCAAACTCGAACCGTCAGAGCTTTATGATCAGAAAAGGCCAGTACGTGTAAGCAAGTCGTCCGTAAGTGTGTCTTGAGTGTCGATGATACGTAACATCGATCGATACGTGAACCCGAACTACGTGTGATATGGGTAAACTCTACCAAGTTGCTTTTGAGGGCCTCCCAGCTATCACACGGGGATAACGTTGACAACATTCCTCAGAGCAGGGCTAATATTTCTCTCGCCCGTTGCGTCCTTTTGATTCAACACGAAGTTGAAATCCCCTGCGAGAATGACATGCTGAGATGCATTTCGCAGGTAGTACGCTATGGTGCGATTGAAAAACTCCTCCCGCTCTGACCAACGTTGGCTTCCAGAGGGAGCGTAAACGTTACAGAGTGTGGTAGAATTCTCAAGACGAAGACAGATTATACGTGAGTCTAAACTGCGCTCGACGTGAGAATATTTCAGGCGTTCCCGTATAGCGATCGCTGTTCCACGTTTATCAACATTCACATTCGAGAGCACTTTGTACCCAGGAAGCGCAATGTGCCATCATACACTTCTTGTAGGAAAATAATATCTGCGTCAATTGATCGAACAAATGAACGCAGAGTATTTATTTTAGTCGGGTTTGAGATGGTATTTAAATTAATTGAAACTAATGTAAAACTAGCGAATTTCAAATAATTTTTTACCCCTCAGTGTGTGTGTTAGTAGCCGTGATTGTCTTTGCATTTTTCGGTGGTCTGCCAGGCTTACGCCTGACTGATTCTCCGATCGATGCATTAGACGCGTCACTATCAGTCTCGTCTTGGTTTTTACGCTTACCTTTTGTTTCAGCGTCAGGATTGTGGTAGGAGGTGTGGGTGTAGGATCCCAAGGAGCTTTGAACACAGGTACAGCTATTGCCGTAGCGCACTCGAGTTCCTTCTGCTGTGCTGTTGATGTCGATGCTGCCGCTGCGCTGCTCGGTTTCATCGGTGCCAGCGTCAGAGCCTTCGGTGCTACGGTCGGTTCCGTCGGTGCCACTGTCGGAGCCTTCGGCGCTACGGTCGGAGCCTTCGGTGTCACGCTCAGAGACTTTGGTGCTTCAGTCGGAGCCTTCGGTGTCGCTGTCGGAGTCCTCGGTGCTACGGCTTTGCTAGTGAGCGGTGCACCCGCTACTTTTAGCGTTTTTGCCGGAGCTTTAGGTGGTGCAGTGTTTTTGGGTGCTGATGCTGTTGCTGCTGCTTTTGTCACTCCAGCATATGATGTCACTTACTTAGCCAAGCTACTCTGCATGCATCCCATGCCAGTGTGTTCGGGCATCAAGCAGTAACGGCTGTACGGATTTTTCCCATTATATGTTATGGTGGTGCGCTCTTCCCCGATGGTAATCGTCGGTCCGATTTGGAGTATCGGTGATTTGAGGATGATCTTCACCGCGATGATCCCAGTTTTTTTCCCCGGCACTTTACTATCCGGACCGTACTCAGTCTCCGTGATAGAGATGATTTTGCCGAAGCAAGACATCGCTGCCTCGATTTCTGCTGCCGTGACATACGGCGGAAGCTCGTGCAGCCGCATTTCCGTTGCACCATCCTCTAGCATAATCGGCAGCGGATATGATGCTCCGTCGATGGTCAGGAAATGCTTCCCCTGGTGTTTCGATACGATCTGCTCTGCTTGTTGCATCGTTTCCGTCTCAACGTAAACGATTGCCGTCGACGTGCAATCGTTTGGATCCTCGTGACGACCTCTCCGGCTTCAAGCGTATCGACAATAAAGTCGATCACCTCTAAACGGGAAGGGCGTCTCGGAATCCCTTCGTACACTATTTTTAAAGTGTTTGCCCTAATGGGCCTTGGTTTGATTGTCTCCATGACAATTTGAAACTCTGGTTACGAGATGAAAAAGTACTCTTGCTACTTGAAAAAAACACGTCTTCTCGCTGCAGTAGTCAAGAGTCAACTGGAATAATTCTGAGATTTTTTAAATTTCTGAGCTTTCTGAGACTTCTGAGGTTTTAGAAATTTCTGAGATTTCCGACATTTCTGAGAATACTGAAAGTTCTGAGGTTTTAGAAATTTCTGAGATTTCTGACATTTCTGAGAATTCTGATATTTCTCAGAGTTCTGAAATTTTAAAAAACCTGAGATACCTAAGGATTTGGAGACTTTTGAGAATTCTCAGATTTTTGAAATTTTTGAAAATTCTGAATTTTCTCAGATTTCTCAGATTTCAGATTTTTCTAAGCTTTCTGAGATTTCTTAAAATAACGACATTCCTAAGAATTCAGAGATTTTTTAAAATTCTGAGATTTTTGAGAATTCTGATGTTTTTGAAATTACTGAGATTTCTGAGATTCCTGAGATTTTTTAAGTTCTGAGATTTTTGAAAATTTGGGGAATTTCTGTTTATTCTGAGATTTCTGATATTTCTGGGATTTCTGATATTTCTGAGATTTAAGAAAATTCCTCGATTTCTGATAATTCTGAGATTTTTGAAATTTCTGACCTTTCTGAGAATTCTGAGGTTTTAAAAATATCTGAGATTTCCAACATTTCTGAGAATTGAGAATTCTTATAATTCTGAGATTTTTTAAAACAAGAGATATCAAAGAATGTGGAGACTTTTGAAAATTCTGAGGTGTTTGAGAATTTTGAAAATTTTAAAATTTTTGAGATTTCTGAGATTTAAGATTTTTCTGAGCTTTCTGAGACTTCTAAGATTTCTGATATTCCTTAGAATTCTAAGATTTTTGAAAATTCTACGCTTTCTAAGGTTTCTGAAAATTTAAAACATTCTAAGATTTCTGATTTTTTTGAGATTTCCTAATTTTCTGAGAATACTGAGATTTTTGAAATTTTTGTATTTTCAAACATTTCTGAAATTTCTGAGATTCTTGAAATTTCTGAGACATCTTAAATTTCTGAGATTTCTGGTGTTTCTGAGATTTTTGAAATTTCTGAGATTTCTCAAATATTTGAGATTTACAAAATTTTTGAAAATTCTGACATTTTTGAAAGTTTTGAGGTTTGTGAGACTTCTGAGATTTGTGAAATTTCTAAGATTTCTGAGAATTCTAAAATTTTCAAGATTTCTGAGATTTCTGAGATTATTGAGAATTCTAAGATTTTCGAAATTCTTCGATTCGATTTCTGAGAGTTCTTAAAATTTTATAAAAATATGAGATTTCCGAGATCTCTGTGAATTTTGAAAATTCTTAGATTTCTGAGAATCCCGAGATTTGTAATTCTGAGATTTTTGAAAAATCTGGGGTTTCCTAGAATTTTGAGATTTTCGAAAATGCTGAGATTTTCGAGATTTTTGAGATTTCTGAGATTTTTGAGATTTCTGAGATTTCTGAGATTTCTGACATTTGAGAAATTTCTGAGATTTCTGAGAATTCTGCGATTTTTGAAATTTTTGAGATTATTAAAATTACCTAGATTTCTGAAATTTCTGAGATTTCTGAGATTTTTGAAAATTCTGAGAATTCTGAAATTTCTGAGAATCTTGAAAATTCTCAGATATCTGAGAATTCTGAAATGTCTGAGGTTTCTGAGATTTCAGAAGTTTCTGAAATTAAGAAAATTTCTGAGAATTCTGAACCTTCTTTAATTTCTGACCCTTCTTTAATTTCTGAGATTTTTGCGATTTTTGATATTTCTGAGATTTCTGATAATTCTGAGAATTTTTAAATTTCTGAACTTTCTGAGAATTCTGAGGGTTTAGAAATATCTGAGATTTCCGACATTTCTGAGAGCTCTGATTTAACTGAGAATTCTGAGATTTTTTAAAATCTGAGATATCTAAGAATTTTGAGACTTTTGAAAATTCTGAGATTTTTTAGATTTTTGAAAATTCTAAAATTTCTGAGATTTATGGGATTTCAGATTTTGCTGAACTTTCTGAGATTTCTAAGAATTCTGACATTCCTAAGAATTCTAAGATTTTTGAAAATATTTAAATGTCTGAGATTTCTGAGAATTTTAAAAATCTGAAATTTCTGAAGATTCAGCGATCTCTGAATTTTTTGAGAATTCCTAAATTTCTGAGAATACTGAGTTTTTTGAAATTTTTGTATTTTCTAACATTTCTGAAATTTCTGAGATTTTTGAAATTCTGAGAGTTCTGAGAATTTTGAGATTTCTGAGATTTCTGAAATTTCTGAGATATTTAATAACAGAAATTTTGAATATTAAGTGATTTCTGAGAATTCTGAGATTTTAGAAATTTCTGAGACATCTTAAATTTCTGAGATTTCTGAGAATTTTGAAATTTTCGAGATATCTGATGTTTCTGCGATTTTCGAAATTTCTGAGATTTCTCGAATATCTTAGATTTACAAAATTTTTGGAAATTTTGACATTTTTGAAAGCTTTGAAATTTGTGAGTTTTCTGAGATTTGTGAAATTTCTGAGATTTCTGAGAATTCTGAAATTTCTTAGATTTCTGAGATTTCTAATATTTCTGAGATTTATGAGATTAATGAGAATTCTGAGATTTTTGAAATTCTTCGATTCGATTTCTTAGAGTTCTGAAAATTTTATAAATTTATGAGATTTCCGAGATCTTTGAAAATTTTGAAAATTCTGAAATTTCTGAGAATCCAGAGATTTGTAAGATTTCGAAGATTTTTTTAAAATATGAGATTTTTGAAAAATCTGAGGTTTCTTAGAATTTGGAGATTTTTGAAAATGCTGAGATTTCGGAGATTGCTGAGATTTCTGAGTTTTCTGAGATTTCTAAGAATTCTGACATTTCTAAAAATTCTGAGATTTTTAAAAATTCTGACACTTCTGAGAATTCTGAGATTTTTGAAATATCTAGGATTTCTGAGATTCCTGAGATTTTTAAAATTTGGAAGATTTCTGAGATTTCTGAGGTTTCTGAGATTTTTGAAAATTCTGAGATTTTCTAAAAATCCTGAGATTTTTGAAATTTCTGAGATTTCTGATATTTCTGAGATTTTTGAAATTTCTGAGATATCTGATATTTCTGAGATTTTTGGTATATCTGAGATTTCTGAGATTTCTGATATTTGTGATATTTCTGAGATTTCTGAGAATTCGGCCATTTTTGAAATTTTTGAGATTATGGAAATTTCCTAGATTTTTGAAATTTCCTAGATTTCTGGGATTTTTGAAAATTCTGAGATTTCTGAAATTACTGAGAATCTTGAAAATTCTCAGATATCTGAGAATTCTGAAATTTATGAAATTTCTGAGATTACAGAAGTTTCTGAGATTAAGAAAATTTTTGAGAATTCTGAAATTTCTTTTATTTCTGGTATTTCTGCGAGTTTTGAGATTTCTGCGATTTTTGATGTTTCTGAGATTTCTAATATATATAATAATTCTAAGATTTTTGAAAATTCTGAGATTTTTGAGAATTCTGAAATTTCTGATAATTCTGAGATTTCTGAGATTTATGAAATTTCTGATATTTCTGATTTTTTTTTAAACATTGTTTATTCAAAACAACTTAAAAACTAGCTAACAAAAGAATAGTGGGGTACATGTAGGGACGACGTACAGGTTTTACAAAGAACACTTAAGGATATTTTCATCAATCACAGCATTGTTGTTTCCAACAATGTGGATGATGTAGTTTGCAAACAAACGTAGGATAGGAATCCTCTTACTTATGCTAATGTGACTTAAAATAGGTAAGAGGAGGGAAAGGAAGTTGAGGTTGTGGTTTGGAACAATGGCTTCCATAGCCTGCATCAGTGTGCTCCAAGCACTAGACACCCTGGAGCACAGGGCAAACTTGTGCTCCAGAGTCTCTGTCCGGGAGCAGAATGAACAGGCTGAAGGAGCCCGATTCATCCTGTCGAGCAGCAGTCCGTGTGGCACCTTATTGTGCACCAGCAAGTACAGCATCGAGCGTTGGTCAGAAGAAAGTTTGTAGCTGGTGACGTTTTTCCAAATCCATCGCCAATCCGTGGAAGGTGACTCCATAGCCACTTTGGAGTCTGGATTTCTGTCGACCATCATTTGCCGCAAACTTTTGGTTGTGACTGTAGGTACCGGATGGTATGCGAGCTGCTGGATTACCATCCGAAGGCACGGATAAGTTGTGGCAATGGAGCCTATATTCAGGGGATTCCCAGCACAATCTATGTGCTGAGCCCCGACTTTCAGGCAACCCTGCTCTGCAACGTACCGATTCATCAGCAACGCTGTTGTGGTAATGGCGGTAATGTGAAGATTGAGTCCACCTCGGTTGCGTGGAAGGGCCAAATGGGTTAATGGGATTCGAAAACCCCCAGATCTGTCCCACAGGTAAGACCGCACCGTCTTGGAGGCCAAATCGATGTCCATCGATCGTGCGCCACACACCGATGCAACAAACCAAAGCTTGGGCAGAAGGAAAGTGTTCAAAAGCACCACATTTTGCGCCAAATTGAGGTCTCTAACACGATGCAATCTGACCAAATGACGGAACTGTTGGATCACGTTTTCCCAGTTATGCCCCATGGCCTCCCGTATATTGTTCGTGAAGAATATGCCAAGCAGGCGCAATCTTTCTACTTCCCGCAGCCACGGAACATGCATTGGGGTGGTTGTTGGTGTGATATGTCCTATGTCCAGTGCCGTTGTTTTTTCCACGTTCAGCTTCGCTCCAGCGGTTCTGCCAAACGCTTCTATTGTTGTTTTAACCTCCTCGAGTTTGGGAAGGGAGGTTGTCACCACCGAGATGTCGTCAGCATATGCGTTGATCAGGTCATCCTGATCGCAACAAATACTTTCTAATCTGGAAATGAGCGGATTAAGGTAAAGGACAAACAGGTGCATGGATAAAGGATCACCCTGTCTGACAGAGCAGCGTATGGGAAACGACGGGGAAAGGTTTCCATTTACAAGGATACGGGAGGAGGATCGTTCACCAACTGTTCGCAAAAATCGCACAAGTCCTGGATTGAAGCCCAGAGAAGACATAGTTTGCCACAAAAAACTTCTATTAACTCTGTCAAAGGCCTGTGATAGATCAAAGGAAACGAGCTTACCACGCTTTCGCTGATTCTTGAGATCAACCACCCTCTCCTTAACAAAGAGCACCGCTTGAAAAATGTTGCAAGGTTTGTTGCTACATTTTTGCGCTGTCGATAATATTCCCCACTTCCTGATAATAGAATCAAGACGTAGTTTAATAATTCTCGACAGTAGCTTGTAATCTGTGTTAAGCAGGGATATGGGTCGAAAACAAGAAATGGAGCCCGTACCTCCTTTCTTTTTCACTAGAACTATGACACCGTCAACAAAGTCTCGCGGAAACTTTCCTTCAAGAGCCTCATTCAAAATGAGATGTAGTTCCCTTTGGATTATCTCGTATGCACGAAGATAAAATTCCTTAGGAATCCCAACAGGGCCAGGAGACTTTCGCGACGCAGATTTTTTAATCGCATCGAGGATTTCATCAGGTGTGATCTCAACCATGCAATTATTATTGGTATCACAATCCTCTGGAATGATTTGGATACAGGTAAACGTGTCGTCCGTAGGCAAGTCTTCGTCAGAGTAAAGTTGTTTGTAATATGTGTGAATGTGTTGTCTGATATCTTCTTCTTGATCAATCACTCTGCCATCTTCAGACAAAAGTTTGTCAATTACGGTTCGAGTTCGCCTGCGTTCCTCAAGTTGAAACGTGGACACACTCTCACCAGCAACACGAGTTTCGTTGATGCGTGTGTACTCTTCAGAGAAGCGTCTCTGAAGAGATAAGATTTTACCCTTGACTCGGTTTATATTACTAAGCTCGTCAGGGTTTGTCAGATAGTTATTGTAAGAGTTTTTTAGAACTCTATGCAGGATGTCCATACGCAAGCTAAACTCGGAGTATTTTTGATTCGTCTTCCAGCGGAAAAACGATTTGATTTTTGGTTTGGCGAATTGAATCCACCAATCCATCCAGGAACTGAATTTCCTTCTTTGTCTTGTCCATACGTTCCACTTGCATCTGAATTCCTGCATATTTTCCTGTGTTAATATATGAGGCCTTAACTGCCAGTATCCCTGCTCTGCAACGTACCGATTCATCAGCAACGCTGTTGTGGTAATGGCGGGAATGTGAAGATTGAGTCCACCTCGGTTGCGTGGAAGGGCCAAATGGGTTAATGGGATTCGAAAACCCCCAGATCTGTCCCACAGGTAAGACCGCACCGTCTTGGAGGCCAAATCGATGTCCATCGATCGTGCGCCACACACCGATGCAACAAACCAAAGCTTGGGCAGAAGGAAAGTGTTCAAAAGCACCACATTTTGCGCCAAATTGAGGTCTCTAATACGATGCAATCTGACCAAATGACGGAACTGTTGGATCACGTTTTCCCAGTTATGCCCCATGGCCTCCCGTATATTGTTCGTGAACAATATGCCAAGCAGGCGCAATCTTTCTACTTCCCGCAGCCACGGAACATGCATTGGGGTGGTTGTTGGTGTGATATGTCCTATGTCCAGTGCCGTTGTTTTTTCCACGTTCAGCTTCGCTCCAGCGGTTCTGCCAAACGCTTCTATTGTTGTTTTAACCTCCTCGAGTTTGGGAAGGGAGGTTGTCACCACCGAGATGTCGTCAGCATATGCGTTGATCAGGTCATCCTGATCGCAACAAATACTTTCTAATCTGGAAATGAGCGGATTAAGGTAAAGGACAAACAGGTGCATGGATAAAGGATCACCCTGTCTGACAGAGCAGCGTATGGGAAACGACGGGGAAAGGTTTCCATTTACAAGGATACGGGAGGAGGATCGTTCACCAACTGTTCGCAAAAATCGCACAAGTCCTGGATTGAAGCCCAGAGAAGACATAGTTTGCCACAAAAAACTTCTATTAACTCTGTCAAAGGCCTGTGATAGATCAAAGGAAACGAGCTTACCACGCTTTCGCTGATTCTTGAGATCAACCACCCTCTCCTTAACAAAGAGCACCGCTTGAAAAATGTTGCAAGGTTTGTTGCTACATTTTTGCGCTGTCGATAATATTCCCCACTTCCTGATAATAGAATCAAGACGTAGTTTAATAATTCTCGACAGTAGCTTGTAATCTGTGTTAAGCAGGGATATGGGTCGAAAACAAGAAATGGAGCCCGTACCTCCTTTCTTTTTCACTAGAACTATGACACCGTCAACAAAGTCTCGCGGAAACTTTCCTTCAAGAGCCTCATTCAAAATGAGATGTAGTTCCCTTTGGATTATCTCGTATGCACGAAGATAAAATTCCTTAGGAATCCCAACAGGGCCAGGAGACTTTCGCGACGCAGATTTTTTAATCGCATCGAGGATTTCATCAGGTGTGATCTCAACCATGCAATTATTATTGGTATCACAATCCTCTGGAATGATTTGGATACAGGTAAACGTGTCGTCCGTAGGCAAGTCTTCGTCAGAGTAAAGTTGTTTGTAATATGTGTGAATGTGTTGTCTGATATCTTCTTCTTGATCAATCACTCTGCCATCTTCAGACAAAAGTTTGTCAATTACGGTTCGAGTTCGCCTGCGTTCCTCAAGTTGAAACGTGGACACACTCTCACCAGCAACACGAGTTTCGTTGATGCGTGTGTACTCTTCAGAGAAGCGTCTCTGAAGAGATAAGATTTTACCCTTGACTCGGTTTATATTACTAAGCTCGTCAGGGTTTGTCAGATAGTTATTGTAAGAGTTTTTTAGAACTCTATGCAGGATGTCCATACGCAAGCTAAACTCGGAGTATTTTTGATTCGTCTTCCAGCGGAAAAACGATTTGATTTTTGGTTTGGCGAATTGAATCCACCAATCCATCCAGGAACTGAATTTCCTTCTTTGTCTTGTCCATACGTTCCACTTGCATCTGAATTCCTGCATATTTTCCTGTGTTAATATATGAGGCCTTAACTGCCAGTATCCATTGCTACGCGATCTTTGGCAAATGTTAACTGGCAGGGAAACTCGAACCGTCAGAGCTTTATGATCAGAAAAGGCCAGTACGTGTAAGCAAGTCGTCCGTAAGTGTGTCTTGAGTGTCGATGATACGTAACATCGATCGATACGTGAACCCGAACTACGTGTGATATGGGTAAACTCTACAAAGTCGCTTTTGAGGGCCTCCCAGCTATCACACGGGGATAACGTTGACAACATTCCTCAGAGCAGGGCTAATATTTCTCTCGCCCGTTGCGTCCTTTTGATTCAACACGAAGTTGAAATCCCCTGCGAGAATGACATGCTGAGATGCATTTCGCAGGTAGTACGCTATGGTGCGATTGAAAAACTCCTCCCGCTCTGACCAACGTTGGCTTCCAGAGGGAGCGTAAACGTTACAGAGTGTGGTAGAATTCTCAAGACGAAGACAGATTATACGTGAGTCTAAACTGCGCTCGACGTGAGAATATTTCAGGTGTTCCCGTATAGCGATCGCTGTTCCACGTTTATCAACATTCACATTCGAGAGCACTTTGTACCCAGGAAACGCAATGTGCCATCATACACTTCTTGTAGGAAAATAATATCTGCGTCAATTGATCGAACAAATGAACGCAGAGTATTTATTTTAGTCGGGTTTGGGATGGTATTTAAATTAATTGAAACTAATGTAAAACTAGCGAATTTCAAATAATTTTTTACCCCTCAGTGTGTGTGTTAGTAGCCGTGATTGTCTTTGCATTTTTCGGTGGTCTGCCAGGCTTACGCCTGACTGATTCTCCGATCGATGCATTAGACGCGTCACTATCAGTCTCGTCTTGGTTTTTACGCTTACCTTTTGTTTCGGCGCGCTGCTCGGTCGTTTGTTTGTTTATGTTGCAGGTTCTCATGTTGCGATGCTGGGTGGCGCGTTTTGCTGCGTTGCTTTTCTTGTGCTGTGCTGTCATCTTAACTCCTCCCCTCTTAAATGACTTTGCCCTCAAAGTCTCGTTGCTGCGTGGAATGAAGTTGGTCTGCTAACGAAGGTTTCGGGTCGTTTCGCTTGAGTCATGTTTACTTTTATCGTCGTTCTCTTGAAGTGGAAGAATAAACAGATTATCAATGCGCATAGGCATATGAATGCAAATGTTCCTCCGAATACATTAAATTTCCATCTCAAGGAATCATTCTGCAAGTTAATACTTTGTAGTTTTTCTCTATGTTCTATGGTGAGTTTTTGTATGAGTTGGAGAGGCGGTTTATGTTCGATTTCGCCCTTATCGATGTTGATTCCTGCTGTTGATTTGAATGGTTTACCAGGAATGGTGACTTCGTTGTTTGAATAAATTTCTCCATTTATGATAATGTTACAATTTTCGAATTGTATGACGTAGGAACCGTTCAGTACTTGGTTCATTTTGCTGCAGTTTGATGCGATTTCTGCTATTACGTCGTTGATTAGTATTGTGTCTTCTTTGATTCTTTTTATGAAGCCTCGACTGTAAATCTTTTCGTAGTTACATTGTGAATCCTCTCTTCTCACAATTTGTTGAATGCATGTCGTGGGTTTTTGTAAGCCGATTTGCGGACATATATAAACATCTTCTTGTTGTTGGCACTTCTCTGTTATAGCATATACGTGGGTTTGATTTTGTAATATAAAGTTTTGTGTGACGATTATACGTGCATCGTGTTGTATTATCGAGTCGATATAGTCGTACTCGTAAATTCTTGAAGATAGTTTGGGGAACTTTAGCATGTATAGTATATGTGATTCATTTACTGCAACTTGGGCAGTTGATTGCCTTAGCAATACTTCCGGTGTGTTGTATTTAATGTTATTCTTCTCAAGAAACTGTACTATTGAGGTCAGATCCTCAAGGGATAGTAGCTTACTGCTCGGAATCCCATGTTTAGCTAACAGTATAGCGTCTTCTATGACATCCAATTTTTCTTGTAGCATATTTATGTTGGAAAGTAGAATAAGTTTTCGAATTTCTACTTGGTGTGACTCATAGCGTTCGTTTTCAATATTTACCACTTGGTTAGCGACATCAGTTATTTGTTTCAACCTGTCATTGAAACCTTGGTTGATTATTATTTGTTTGTTGCTTTCTGCTATCAGGGAGTTCATTGTGGAGTTAATGACATGTAGGTCGTCAGCATCTGGAGTTCCAGCGATCCATTTCCAAATTTTGCCTATTGTGTCCCATCGTTTTTGTCTGTTCACAAATGGTTTGATTTTCGCAAAAGTGTCTTGTAGCATGCTAGCTTTTATTCTGATCAAATTTTCGATAGATTCAGTAGAATTTCCGTTTGGACTATCTTGTAATGTTTCCTCTATTGTTTCTTTTATATCAGTTAAATCTATTGGATGTATTGTTCTTATGTATCCAATTTGTATCTTAGCTTTACCTATCGGTATTATGGCTAATGGATTGTTATTTAAATCATATATGTTTATATCTCCGAAAATTAGTTTGATCAACAGGATCATTAGTGTTCTGTAACGATATTTAAAATAAATTTGAAAGAATGTTAATATTTTTTCATTACTTTCTTAAGTTTACTTTATGTATTTTTCGATTGTTTGAAACGATAATATATGTTGGATGATTCTCCTTTACTTTTACTGCGTTAAAACGACTATCGCGTTTGTTATTCGTCTTTTTCTTTTCGAATGCATATTCGTTTTCTACGTTATCCTTATATTTTTCGTTTTTGATTTTTTCTTCATTCTTTTTGAATAGCTCTAGTATTCTTTCATTTGTTTTTTCTCTTATTCTTGATCTCTCTAGCAAATCGTTTGATATTTCTCCTACATACACATTTCGTGGTGTATCCTTTATGAATGAATGTATGCTGTGATTATACTTATAAACAGCTTGTTGTACTAATGTTATAATGCTCATCTCTGGATTGAGTCTTTTTGTGCATCTAGCGATTTCCCTTATTGTCGAATGGCAACGTTCTATTTGTCCATTCGTTTCTGAACGATTAACTGGAGTTTTAAATATTTTTACTCCTAGATTTAGTATTGATTGTTCGATAACGTTTGACACAAACGTACATTCGTTGTCTATTGCAATTTGAGCTGGTAAGTCCCAGTCATATAGGAGTTGTATTAAAACTTCTTTTACATCAGCGATTGATTTCCATTTTATCGGTCGTATTTTAACGTATTTTGAAAATTTATCTATTGATGAGATAAATAAAAAATTTGCGTTATAAGCAAATATGTCGACATGGATAATCTCTCCAGGATATGTCGGTATTGGTGTTTTCACTGGTATAAATTTTTGGGGTTTTCTCTCGTATTTTTCTGTTTAACATATTTCACAATTTTTTGCAATGTATTGAATACTTTTTCTCATTCCAGGAAAGTAGATTTTTTTTTCTAAATTGTGATGAGTTTTCCTTAGCATTTCTGTGAGCAAAATTATGAATATTTTTGATTTCTTCAATTTGTGTTTCTTCATCGCATAGGTCTTGTACTTGTATTTGGGAAAATCTAGCTTTGACTGTTTTTGGATTATAGAGAGTTTTATAAACCTCTTGGATAATTCCCATTGTTTGTTCATCTGTGTGAATACCATTAATTACATTTGGATTGATTAATTTTTTTAATTTATCCTTGATAAAATCAGAAGTAAATGTTGGTTCAATGAAAATATGTCTTTTGAATTTCGTGAAAGGGGTAATTAATTGGTAGGAAGAATTAGTTCCAATTTTAAATATTAGTTGGTTGTGGAATACATTAATTGGTGCTTCTGTTGAAGGTATATACGAATGATCGTCTTCGTCAGCTGAGTGCTGAGTTGGGGTTAGTGAGTTTAGTTGTATACGGGAAAGTGCGTCTGCTACGACGTTTGATCTTCCGGGTTTGTAGAATAATTGGTAGTCGTGTTCCTCCATGAAAGATTTCCATCCTTTCAGTTTTGCGTTGTTATTCTGCGGAGATAAAGCAAATGTTAATGGTTGATGATCTGTATGAATATTAATTTTAGCTCCGTATATGAAGTTTCTCAATGTGTGTAATGCCCAAACGATGGCAAGCATTTCTTTTTCGTTGGTTGCGTAATTTTCCTCTGTTTTGGAAAGAGTGCGAGAAATGAAGGTTATCGGTCTTTCACCGTCGTGAAATTTTTGTGAAAGCTCAGCTCCTAGTGCTTTGTCCGAAGCGTCTGTTGTTAGTTCGAATGGCTTCTCGAAATCTGGAAAAGCTAAAACATCATTAGAAGATATTATGTCTTTAAGGGTTTGAAATGCGTTTTTTGCGGCTTGGTCAAATTCAATAGGAAAATTTTTTGATTCGTGTTTGGACATTTGGCGATGGCCATCCTCCCCTCTTAGGAGTTTTGTGATGGGTTTTGCCAGTTGTGCATAGTTTTTAATAAACCTGCGGTAATACCCTGACAGTCCTAAGAATCTTCTCAGTTCTTTAAGGTTTTGTGGTTCTGGGAAATTTTTTATGGCTTCAACCTTTTTCATATTTGGTTTAAGTCCTTCACTTGAGACTATGAATCCAAGGAATTCAACTTCTGTTTTTAGAAACTCAGATTTGTCCGGTTGTATTTTAAAATTAGCGGCTCTCAAAGTTTCTAGAACAATTTTTAAATTTTTCAGATGTTCTTCAATTGTTTCGCTAAAAATGATTACGTCATCGATGTATATGTGACAAATTTTTCCGATGTGTTCTCTTAAAGTGTCGTCCATGACGCGTTGGAATATTGAAGGGGCATTTTTTAAACCAAAAGGCATGCGTACGAATTCATATTTTCCGTTGTTTACCGAACATGCGGTTTTTTCGATATCATTTTCCGACATAGGTACTTGATGAAATCCTGACGCTAAGTCAAGAGTTGTGAAATATTTATTTGAACCTAGATTGGCTAAAACAGTAGATGGATCCGGAATAGGATATTTATCGCTTATTGTTTGAGTGTTTAATTTTCTGTAGTCTACGACAAGTCTATATATTTTTTCATTGGCAGCATCCAGTTTTTTTGGAACAATCCACACTGGTGCATTGTATGGGGATTTCGAAGGTCTGATGATTCCATCATTTAGGAGTTTTTCAATTTGCCTGTTAACTTCACCTTTAGGTGCTTGGGGATAGGGATACGTTTTACTATAAACTGGTGATTCATCTTTTGTTCTTATTGTCGCTTTGACTCGCGAAGTACAAGGTAGTTTCAAATCTGGTGGTTGGAAAAGATCTTGATATTCCTGTAATAGGTCATGTAACTTTCTTTTTTCGTTTTGGTTCAAATGATTATCACGAATATTGATTTTATTTACTTCCTGTAGTTGGTATTGTTGTAATGGAATGATATTTGTGCCATCAATGATTAATATTTCATTGGCTGTGTCAATTACTCCTTTAATTACCTTTAATGAATCTTGTCCGATTATGGCATCAAATGATTTTAAATTTTCTAAATGATAAAATTTTAGCATTTTATCTGAATATGGTTTGAATAATCGTGCTTGAGAATAAGCGTCGATTTTAATATCTCCTGCTACCGTTGATACAAAAAATGGTTTATCAACCTTATGTGAAATTTTTGCATATTTAGGTTGTATGTATTTTTTATTAGATCCAGTATCAATTAACATTTTGAGTGGTTCTGAAGCGTTACCATAGAATAAGAAGTAGGGCAACGCTGAGTTTAATCTAAAAAATTGAGCTCTGCTTCTTCAAGACTGTCTCTGAAGTTGTTACCTTCTTGTTTTTCAATTGTTCTGAGACATCGTTCGAATGACTGTTGCACACTGTCATCCATTGTGTTTTTCACGTTGTTGTGTACGTTTTCGAATGTTTGTGCTAGATTGGCATCTGCTATATGGTTCATGGTGTTTATGTTTCCCGCGTTTGTTTGGATATTATTGATTCTAGGTCGTTTTGGTGGTCTCGCATTGTTTCAATTGGGACGATTTCCGTAATTCACTTGGTGAGTTCTGATGGATTTATCAACATCCATCGGTTCTGGTGGTGGTTGACGTTGAAATTGATTAAATTGCCTTTGTTGAAAGGGCTGTTGGTGCCTTGGAGTGAAATTGTTAAAATTTCGATTTCCATACATTTGTGGTTTTGGGTAATGAGGCCTTAGTGGTGGCTGAGGATGTATGTACCTTATTGGTGTTGGTGGCGGTAAGGGAATCATATTCCTTGGTGCCGTTGGTGGAGTGTATGTTCTTGGTTTTGTTAACATTTTTCTACATTCAATGTTTTGGAAAGAGATACAATAGCTGTATGCTCCTGCAAGGGATGTTGGCTCATAATTCCTTATGAATTTGTAAACGTCTCCTTCGAGTCCTCTCATGAAAGCATCAATTGCTTTTTTGTTATACATTTCAATTAAAGCTCTGGAAGCTTCGGGGTGTGTAAACCTTTCGTCGGAGTTTATTTGATTTGCGATGAGGGACAGTAATCTGTTCACCTCGTCGTAATATACTTCAAGTGAGCGGTTCTTCTGTTGTACGCTCATGAGTTGGAAGTCTAATGTTTCCTAGTCACGTTTTTCACCGTAATAAGTGACCAATGTTTTTTGATAAGGTTCCAGTTTATGCCTACGTTTGAAGCGACGAGTGAGTCATTCGCTTCACCTCGAATTTTTCTACGAATGAATTTGCAGATCATGTGGTATTTATTTTGACGTTCGATGGTGTCTGTACCTTTAGTTTGGTATAGTTTCACTAAACTATCTACGTCATTAAACCAGCTATTCAGTTCGCTGGGATCCCCAGTGAATGTTGGTAAATCCTTTACCAAATCAGGGATTTTTTCAAACGTTTCAGGATTTACACTTGTTCCATCTAGTTTTGTAAAATAAAGCGGTGGATCGGAATAATCGATAGAAGTGGGGGCAATATTGCACGCTTCGAGTGCGGTAATGCGGTTGATAATTTGTTCAAGTTCGGGTCTCGACATTTTTAGTGTTAGGGATTGTAATGAATTAATTAAATTCTCCAGGATTTTTTCGTTAGTTTTAACACGTTTTTAATTTCACTTGTTGGAGTTGGTAACATGTTATATAAGGTTGCGATCATTTTTGATATGCGTTATAGATTTTTCACAATTTAAATTTTTAACTTACAACTTTTTTATAATTTACTTACAGTACCATACGCATCCTGTTTCGGGCGTTGCTTGTACGTTTTATGTTGTCTTGATTCAGCTCCTCTAGCGGGCCTTGTGTTGTTTTTCGTTCCTCTAACGGACGATGTGTTGTTTTTCTAGAAAACCGGCTATGATAGTCCTCCTTCTCAGTGTGACGGATGGCTCCTTTTTGTCCTGCGTGAGCTGCTAACTGCACAGGTGACTCGGGATCCTTTTCACACGGCTGCACTCGGCGATCAGGAAGTCTTTTTCAGTTTAGGATTTGGTGGTAACTTTCACTCTAACGTGGTTACTTTTCACTTGCACCTTAACTTTATTTTTCACATAGCGCGGTTCCTATTCGGTTGCCAGTTAACGCACGGTGTCCGGGAGAAGTGTTTTCAAAAAAAACTTAACTTTATTACCATCGACCGGCGGAGTTAGATACCGTTCGGATTAGCGTCTGAATATCAACTAACTAGATTTGGTTTGGTTTGGATTGATGCTGGTGCGTTGGTCCGTGGTGAATTATGCTGCGTTGCAGATAATGTTGCGCGCGCTGCTCGGTCGTTTGTTTGTTTATGTTGCAGGTTCTCATGTTGCGATGCTGGGTGGCGCGTTTTGCTGCGTTGCTTTTCTTGTGCTGTGCTGTCATCTTAACTCTGTTACTGCTGCTTTTGTCACTCGAGCATATGATGTCACTTGCTTAGCCAAGCTACGCTTGCTCTGCATGCATCCCATGCCAGTGTGTTCGGGCATCAAGCAGTAACGGCTGTACGGATTTTGCCCATTATATGTTATGGTGGTGCGCTCTTCCCGGTCCGATTTGGAGTATCGGTGATTTGAGGATGATCTTCACCGCGATGATCCCAGTTTTTTTCCCCGGCACTTTACTATCCGGACCGTACTCAGTCTCCGTGATAGAGATGATTTTGCCGAAGCAAGACATCGCTGCCTCGATTTCTGCTGCCGTGACATACGGCGGAAGCTCGTGCAGCCGCATTTCCGTTGCACTATCCTCTAGCATAATCGGCAGCGGATATGATGCTCCGTCGATGGTCAGGAAATGCTTCCCCTGGTGTTTCGATATGATCTGCTCTGCTTGTTGCATCGTTTCCGTCTCAACATAAACGATTGCCGTCGACGTGCACATTTGGATCCTCGTGACGACCTCTCCGGCTTCAAGCGTATCGACAATAAAGTCGATCACCTCTAAACGGGAAGGGCGTCTGGGAATCCCTTCGTACACTATTTTTAAAGTGTTTGCCCTAATGGGCCTTGGTTTGATTGTCTCTATGACAATTTGAAACTCTGGTTACGAGATGAAAAAGTACTCTTGCTACTTAAAAAAAACACGTCTTCTCGCTGCAGTAGTCAAGAGTCAACTGGGATAATTCTGAGATTTTTTAAATTTCTGAGCTTTCTGAGACTTCTGAGGTTTTAGAAATTTCTGAGATTTCCGACATTTCTGAGAATACTGAAAGTTCTGAGGTTTTAGAAATTTCTGAGATTTCTGACATTTCTGAGAATTTTGATATTTCTAAGAGTTCTGAAATTTTAAAAAACCTGAGATACCTAAGGATTTGGAGGCTTTTGAGAATTCTGAGATTTTTGAGATTTTTGAAAATTCTGAATTTTCTCAAATTTCTGAGATTTCAGATTTTTCTAAGCTTTCTGAGATTTCTAAAAATAACGACATTCCTAAGAATTCAGAGATTTTTTAAAATTCTGAGATTTTTGAGAATTCTGATGTTTTTGAAATTACTGAGATTTCTGAGATTCCTGAGATTTTTTAAGTTCTGAGATTTTTGAAAATTGGGGGAATTTCTGATTATTCTGAGATTTCTGATATTTCTGGGATTTCTGATATGTCTGAGATTTATGAAAATTCCTCGATTTCTGATAATTCTGAGATTTTTGAAATTTCTGACCTTTCTGAGAATTCTGAGGTTTTAAAAATATCTGAGATTTCCGACATTTCTGAGAATTGAGAATTCTTATAATTCTGAGATTTTTTTAAACAAGAGATATCAAAGAATGTTGAGACTTTTGAAAATTCTGAGGTTTTTGAGATTTTTGAAAATTCTAAATTTTTTGAGATTTCTGAGATTTAAGATTTTTCTGAGCTTTCTGAGACTTCTAAGATTTCTGATATTCCTTAGAATTCTAAGATTTTTGAAAATTCTACGCTTTCTAAGATTTCTGAAAATTTAAAACATTCTAAGATTTCTGATTTTTTTGAGATTTCCTAAATTTCTGAGAATACTGAGATTTTTGAAATTTTTATATTTTCAAACATTTCTGAAATTTCTGAGATTCTTGAAATTTCTGAGGCATCTTACATTTCTGAGATTTCAGGTGTTTCTGAGATTTTTGAAATTTCTGAGATTTCTCAAATATTTGAGATTTACAAAATTTTTGAAAATTCTGACATTTTTTAAAGTTTTGAGATTTGTGAGACTCCTGAGATTTGTGAAATTTCTAAGATTTCTGAGAATTTTAAAATTTAAAAGATTTCTGAGATTTCTGAGATTTCTGAGATTATTGAGAATTCTAAGATTTTCGAAATTCTTCGATTCGATTTCTGAGAGTTCTGAAAATTTTATAAAAATATGAGATTTCCGAGATCTCTGAGAATTTTGAAAATTCTTAGATTTCTGAGAATCCCGAGATTTGTAAGAATTCTGAGATTTTTGAAAAATCTGGGGTTTCTTAGAATTTTGAGATTTTCGAAAATGCTGAGATTTCTGAGATTGCTGAGATTTTTGAGATTTCTGAGATTTTTGAGATTTCTGACATTTGTGAAATTTCTGAGATTTCTGAGAATTCTGCGATTTTTGAAATTTTTGAGATTATTAAAATTACCTAGATTTCTGAAATTTCTGAGATTTCTGAGATTTTTGAAAATTCTGAGAATTCTGAAATTTCTGAGAATCTTGAAAATTCTCAGATATCTGAGAATTCTGAAATGTCTGAGGTTTCTGAGATTTCAGAAGTTTCTGAGATTAAGAAAATTTCTGAGAATTCTGAACCTTCTTTAATTTCTGAGATTTCTGCGATTTCTGAGATTTTTGCGATTTTTGATATTTCTGAGATTTCTGATAATTCTGAGAATTTTTAAATTTCTGAACTTTCTGAGAATTCTGAGGGTTTAGAAATTTCTGAGATTTCCGACATATCTGAGAGTTCTGATTTAACTGAGAATTCTGAGATTTTTTAAAATCTGAGATATCTAAGAATTTTGAGACTTTTGAAAATTCTGAAATTTTTGAGATTTTTGAAAATTCTGAAATTTCTGAGATTTATGGGATTTCAGATTTTGCTGAACTTTCTGAGATTTCAAAGAATTCTGACATTCCTAAGAATTCTAAGATTTTTGAAAATATTTAAATTTCTGAGATTTCTGAGAATTAGAAAAATTCTGAAATTTCTGAAGATTCAGCGATCTCTGATTTTTGTGAGAATTCCTAAATTTCTGAGAATACTGAGATTTTTGAAATTTTTGTATTTTCTAACATTTCTGAAATTTCTGAGATTTTTGGAATTCTGAGAGTTCTGAGAATTTTGAGATTTCTGAGATTTCTGAAATTTCTGATATATTTAAAAACAGAAGTTTTTGAATATTTAGTGATTTCTGAGAATTCTGAGATCTTAGAAATTTCTGAGACATCTTAAATTTCTGAGATTTCTGAGAATTTTGAAATTTTTGAGATATCTGATGTTTCTGAGATTTTTTAAATTTCTGAGGTTTCTCATATATCTTAGATTTACAAAATTTTTGAAAACTCTGACATTTTTGAAAGCTTTGAGATTTGTGAGACTTCTGAGATTTGTGAAATTTCTGAGATTTCTGAGAATTCTGAAATTTCCAAGATTTCTGAGATTTCTAATATTTCTGAGATTTATGAGATTAATGAGAATTCTGAGATTGTTGAAATTCTTCGATTTGATTTCTGAGAGTTCTGAAAATTTTATAAATTTATGAGATTCCCGAGATCTCTGAAAATTTTGAAAATTCTGAAATTTCTGAGAATCCAGAGATTTGTAAGAGCTCGAAGATTTTTTTTAAATATGAGATTTTTGAAAAATCTGAGGTTTCTTAGAATTTGGAGATTTTTGAAAATGCTGAGATTTCTGAGATTGCTGAGATTTCTGAGTTTTCTGAGATTTCTAAGAATTCTGACATTTCTAAAAATTCTGAGATTTTTAAAAATTCTGAAACTTCTGAGAATTCTGAGATTTTTGAAATATCTAGGATTTCTGAGATTCCTGAGATTTTTAAAATTTGGAAGATTTCTGAGATTTCTGAGATTTCTGAGATTTTTGAATATTCTGAGATTTTTGAATATTCTGAGATTTTCTAAAAATCCTGAGATTTTTGAAATTTCTGAGATTTCTGATATTACTGAGATTTTTGAAATTTCTGAGATTTCTGAGATTTCTGACATTTGTGATTTTTCTGAGGTTTCTGAGAAATCGGCCATTTTTGAAATTTTTGAGATTATTTAAATTTCCTAGATTTCTGAAATTTCTGGGATTTCTGAGATTTTTGAAAATTCTGAGATTTCTGAAATTTCTGAGAATCTTGAAAATTCTCAGATATCTGAGAATTCTGAAATTTATGAGATTTCTGCGAGTTTTGAGATTTCTGCGATTTTTGATGTTTCTGAGATTTCTAATATATATAAAAATTCTAAGATTTTTGAAAATTCTGAGATTTTTGAGAATTTATAAATTTCTGATAATTCTGAGATTTCTGAGATTTTTGAAATTTCTGATATTTCTGATTTTTTTTAAACATTGTTTATTTAAAACAACTTAAAAACTAGCTAACAAAAGAATAGTGGGGTACATGTAGGGACGACGTACAGGTTTTACAAAGAACACTTAAGGATATTTTCATCAATCACAGCATTGTTGTTTCCAACAATGTGGATGATGTAGTTTGCAAACAAACGTAGGATAGGAATCCTCTTACTTATGCTAATGTGACTTAAAATAGGTAAGAGGAGGGAAGGGAAGTTGAGGTTGTGGTTTGGATCAATGGCTTCCATAGCCTGCATCAGTGTGCTCCAAGCACTAGACACCCTGGAGCACAGGGCAAACTTGTGCTCCAGAGTCTCTGTCCGGGAGCAGAATGAACAGGCTGAAGGAGCCCGATTCATCCTGTCGAGCAGCAGTCCGTGTGGCACCTTGTTGTGCACCAGCAAGTACAGCATCGAGCGTTGGTCAGAAGAAAGTTTGTAGCTGGTGACGTTTTACCAAATCCATCGCCAATCCGTGGAAGGTGACTCCATAGCCACTTTGGAGTCTGGATTTCTGTCGACCATCATTTGCCACAAACTTTTGGTTGTGACTGTAGGTACCGGATGGTATGCGAGCTGCTGGATTACCATCCGAAGGCACGGATAAGTTGTGGCAATGGAGCCTATATTCGGGGGACTCCCAGCACAATCTATGTGCTGAGCCCCGACTTTCAGGCAACCCTGCTCTGCAACGTACCGATTCATCAGCAACGCTGTTGTGGTAATGGCGGGAATGTGAAGATTGAGTCCACCTCGGTTGCGTGGAAGGGCCAAATGGGTTAATGGGATTCGAAAACCCCCAGATCTGTCCCACAGGTAAGACCGCACCGTCTTGGAGGCCAAATCGATGTCCATCGATCGTGCGCCACACACCGATGCAACAAACCAAAGCTTGGGCAGAAGGAAAGTGTTCAAAAGCACCACATTTTGCGCCAAATTGAGGTCTCTAACACGATGCAATCTGACCAAATGACGGAACTGTTGGATCACGTTTTCCCAGTTATGCCCCATGGCCTCCCGTATATTGTTCGTGAACAATATGCCAAGCAGGCGCAATCTTTCTACTTCCCGCAGCCACGGAACATGCATTGGGGTGGTTGTTGGTGTGATATGTCCTATGTCCAGTGCCGTTGTTTTTTCCACGTTCAGCTTCGCTCCAGCGGTTCTGCCAAACGCTTCTATTGTTGTTTTAACCTCCTCGAGTATGGGAAGGGAGGTTGTCACCACCGAGATGTCGTCAGCATATGCGTTGATCAGGTCATCCTGATCGCAGCAAATACTTTCTAATCTGGAAATGAGCGGATTAAGGTAAAGGACAAACAGGTGCATGGATACAGGATCACCCTGTCTGACAGAGCAGCGTATGGGAAACGACGGAGAAAGGTTTCCATTTACAAGGATACGGGAGGAGGATCGTTCACCAACTGTTCGCAAAAATCGCACAAGTCCTGGACTGAAGCCCAGAGAAGACATAGTGTGCCACAAAAAACTTCTATTAACTCTGTCAAAGGCCTGTGATATATCAAAGGAAACGAGCTTACCACGCTTTCGCTGATTCTTGAGATCAACCACCCTCTCCTTAAGAGAGAGCACCGCTTGAAAAATGTTGCAAGGATTGTTGCTACATTTTTGCGCTGTCGATAACATTCCCCACTTCCTGATTATAGAATTAAGACGTAGTTTAATAATTCTCGACAGTAGATTGTAATCTGTGTTAAGCAGGGATATGGGTCGAAATCAAGAAATGGAGCCCGTACCTTCTTTATTTTTCACTAGAACTATGACACCGTCAACAAAGTCTCGCGGAAACTTTCCTTCAAGAGCCTCATTCAAAATGAGATGTAGTTCCCTTTGGATTATCTCGTATGCACGAAGATGAAATTCTTTAGGAATCCCATCAGGGCCAGGAGACTTTCGCGACGCAGATTTTTCAATCGCATCGAGGATTTCATCAGGTGTGATCTCAACCATGCAATTATTATTGGTATCACAATCCTCTGGAATGATTTGGATACAGGTAAACTTGTCGTCCGTAGGCAAGTCTTCGTCAGAGTAAAGTTGTTTGTAATATGTGTGAATGTGTTGTCTGATATCTTCTTCTTGATCAATCACTCTGCCATCTTCAGACAAAAGTTTGTCAATTACGGTTCGAGTTCGCCTGCGTTCCTCAAGTTGAAACGTGGACACACTCTCACCAGCAACACGAGTTTCGTTGATGCGTGTGTACTCTTCAGAGAAGCGTCTCTGAAGAGATAAGATTTTACCCTTGACTCGGTTTATATTACTAAGCTCGTCAGGGTTTGTCAGATAGTTATTGTAAGAGTTTTTTAGAACTCTATGCAGGATGTCCATACGCAAGCTAAACGCGGAGTATTTTTGATTCGTCTTCCAGCGGAAAAACGATTTGATTTTTGGTTTGGCGAATTGAATCTACCAATCCATCCAGGAACTGAATTTCCTTCTTTGTCTTGTCCATACGTTCCACTTGCATCTGAATTCCTGCATATTTTCCTGTGTTAATATATGAGGCCTTAACTGCCAGTATCCATTGCTACGCGATCTTTGGCAAATGTTAACTGGCAGGGAAACTCGAACCGTCAGAGCTTTATGATCAGAAAAGGCCAGTACGTGTAAGCAAGTCGTCCGTAAGTGTGTCTTGAGTGTCGATGATACGTAACATCGATCGATACGTGAACCCGAACTACGTGTGATATGGGTAAACTCTACAAAGTCGCTTTTGAGGGCCTCCCAGCTATCACACGGGGATAACGTTGACAACATTCCTCAGAGCAGGGCTAATATTTCTCTCGCCCGTTGCGTCCTTTTGATTCAACACGAAGTTGAAATCCCCTGCGAGAATGACATGCTGAGATGCATTTCGCAGGTAGTACGCTATGGTGCGATTGAAAAACTCCTCCCGCTCTGACCAACGTTGGCTTCCAGAGGGAGCGTAAACGTTACAGAGTGTGGTAGAATTCTCAAGACGAAGACAGATTATACGTGAGTCTAAACTGCGCTCGACGTGAGAATATTTCAGGCGTTCCCGTATAGCGATCGCTGTTCCACGTTTATCAACATTCACATTCGAGAGCACTTTGTACCCAGGAAGCGCAATGTGCCATCATACACTTCTTGTAGGAAAATAATATCTGCGTCAATTGATCGAACAAATGAACGCAGAGTATTTATTTTAGTCGGGTTTGAGATGGTATTTAAATTAATTGAAACTAATGTAAAACTAGCGAATTTCAAATAATTTTTTACCCCTCAGTGTGTGTGTTAGTAGCCGTGATTGTCTTTGCATTTTTCGGTGGTCTGCCAGGCTTACGCCTGACTGATTCTCCGCTCGATGCATTAGACGCGTCACTATCAGTCTCGTCTTGGTTTTTACGCTTACCTTTTGTTTCAGCGTCAGGATTTGTGGTAGGAGGTGTGGGTGTAGGATCCCGAGGAGCTTTGAACACAGGTACAGCTATCGCCGTAGCGCACTCGAGTTCCTTCTGCTGTGCTGTTGATGTCGATGCTGCCGCTGCGCTGCTCGGTTTCATCGGTGCCAGCGTCAGAGCCTTCGGTGCTACGGTCGGTCCCGTCGGTGCCACTGTCGGAGCCTTCGGCGCTACGGTCGGAGCCTTCGGTGTCACGCTCAGAGACTTTGGTGCTTCAGTCGGAGCCTTCGGTGTCGCTGTCGGAGTCCTCGGTGCTACGGCTTTGCTAGTGAGCGGTGCACCCGCTACTTTTAGCGTTTTTGCCGGAGCTTTCGGTGGTGCAGTGTTTTTGGGTGCTGTTGCTGTTGCTGCTGCTTTTGTCACTCGAGCATATGATGTCACTTGCGTAGCCAAGCTACGCTTGCTCTGCATGCATCCCATGCCAGTGTGTTCGGGCATCAAGCAGTAACGGCAGTACGGATTTTGCCCATTATATGTTATGGTGGTGCGCTCTTCCCCGATGGTAATCGTCGGTCGGTTTGCCCTAATGGGCCTTGGTTTGATTGTCTCCATGACAATTTGAAACTCTGGTTACGAGATGAAAAAGTACTCTTGCTTCTTGAAAAAAACACGTCTGCTCGCTGCATTAGTCAAGAGTCAACTGGGATAATTCTGAGATTTTTTAAATTTCTGAGCTTTCTGAGACTTCTGAGGTTTTAGAAATTTCTGAGATTTCCGACATTTCTGAGAATTCTGAAAGTTCTGAGGATTTATACATTTCTGAGATTTCTGACATTTCTGAGGCTTTTGATATTTCTAAGAGTTCTGAAATTTTAAAAAACCTGAGATACCTAAGGATTTGGAGACTTTTGAGAATTCTGAGATTTTTGAGATTTTTGAATATTCTGAATTTTCTCAGATTTCAGAGATTTCAGAATTTTCTAAGCTTTCTGAGATTCCTAAAAATAACGACATTCCTAAGAATTCAGAGATTTTTTAAAATTCTGAGATTTTTGAGAATTCTGATGTTTTTGAAATTACTGAGATTTCTGAGATTAATGAGATTTTTTAAGTTCTGAGATTTTTGAAAATTCTGAGATTTACTTTGAATTCTGAGATTTTTGAAGATTCTGAGATTGCTGAGATATTTGAGAATTTTTAAAATTTTGAAACTTCTAAAAATTTTGAGATTTTTGAAATTTCTGATATTTCTGATATTTCTTAGAATGCTGAGGTTTTTAAAAATTCTTAGATTTCTGAGATTTCTGTGATTGCTGATTTTTCTGATATTTCTAAGATTTCTTAGAATTCTGAGATTTTTTAAAATTGTTAGATTTCTGAGTATTCTGCAATTTTTTTAAAATTTCTGAGATTTATGAAATTTCTGAGATTTCGTAGGATTTCGTAGAAAATTGTTATGCCCGTATGCCCGGGATAAGGCAAAGAATAAGGAGGAAATGCCTTATCAATATGTGAAAATCTACTCAACACAACGGTGTTGACAATACGGCACTGGACCGTAATAATCAAATGATAATAAATTAATAAATAAAAATCCTGGAAATTTAGAAAATCCTGAGATTTCTGAGATGTTTGAAAATTCTGAGATATCTGAGATTTCAGAGTTTTTGATATTTCTGAGATTTCTGAGATTTCTGAGAGTTCTGACATTTGTGAAATTTTTGAGATTTCTGAGAATTCTGTAAATTTTGACATTTTTGAGATTATTAAAATTAACAAGATTTCTGAAATTTCTGAGATTTTTGAAAATTCTGAGAATTCTGAAAATTCTGAGAACCTAAAAAATTCTCAGATATTTGTGAATTCTAAAATTTCTGAAATTACTAAGGTTTCAGAAGTTTCTGAGATTAAGAAAATTTCTGAAAATCCTGAAATTTCTTTAATTTCTAAGGTTTCTGCGATTTTTGATATTTGTGATATTTCTGATAATTCTGAGAATTTTTTAAATTTCTGAGCTTTCTGAGAATTCTGAGGTTAAGGAAATTTCTGAGATTTCCGACATTTCTGAGAATTCTGATGAAACTGAGAATTCTGACATTTCCTGAAATCTGAGATACCTCAGAATTTTGAGACTTTTGAAAATTCTGAGACTTTGCGATTTTTGAAAATTCTGAAATTTCTGAGATTTCTGGGATTTCAGATTTTGCTGAGGTTTCTGAGAATTCTGATTTTTTTTTAATTTGAGAGATTTCTGCGATTTCTGAGATTTCTGCAATTTCTGATATTTCTGAGATTTCTGATATATCTAAAAATTTTTAGATTTTTGAAAATTCTGACATTTTTGAGAATTCTGAGATTTTTGAGAATTTGGGGAATTTTTGATTATTCTGAGATTTCTGATATTTCTGGGATTTCTGAGATTTCTGAGATTTATGAAAATTCCTATATTTCTGATAATTCTGAGATTTTTGAAATTTCTGACATTTCTGAGAATTCTGAGGTTTTAAAAATTTCAGAGATTTCCTACATTTCTGAGAATTGAGAATTCTAATAATTCTGATACTTTTTAAAACAAGAGATATCAAAGAATTTTGAGACTTTTGAAAATTCTGAGGTTTTTGAGAATTTTGAAAATTCTAAAATTTTTGAGATTTCTGAGATTTAAGATTTTTCTGAGCTTTCTGAGATTTCTAAGATTTCTGACATTCCTTAGAATTCTTAGATTTTTGAAAATTCTACGCTTTCTAAGATTTCTGAAAATTTAAAACATTCTAAGATTTCTGAAAATTCAGAGAGCTCTGTATTCTTTGAGATTTCCTAAATTTCTAAGAATACTGAGAATTTTGAAATTTTTGTATTTTCTAACATTTCTGAAATTTCTGAAACATCTTACATTTCTGAGATTTCTGAGAATTTTGAAATTTCTGAGATTTCTGGTGTTTCTGAGATTTTTGAAATTACTGAGATTTCTCAAATATTTGAGATTTACAAATTTTTTGAAATTTCTGACATTTTTGAAAGTTTTGAGATTTGTGAGACTTCTGAGATTTGTGAAATTTCTAAGATTTCTGAGAATTCCAAAATTTCTAAGATTTCTGAGATTTCTGAGATTTCTAAGATTATTGAGAATTCTAAGATTTTTGAAATTCTTCGATTCGATTTCTGAGAATACTGAAAATTTTATAAAAATATGAGATTTCCGAGATCTCTGAGAATTTTCAAAATTCTTAGATTTCTGAGAATCCTGAGATTTGGAAGAGTTCTGTGATTTTTGAAAAATCTGGGGTTTCTTAGAATTTTCAGATTTTCGAAAATGCTGAGATTTCTGCGATTACTGTGATTTTTGAGATTTCTGAGATTTTTGAGATTTCTGAGATTTCTGAGATTTCTGACATTTGTGAAATTTCTGAGATTTCTGAGAATTCTGCGATTTTCGAAATTTTGGAGATTATTAAAATTACCTAGAATTCTGAAATTTCTGAGAATCTTGAAATTTCTCAGATATCTGAGAATTCTGAAATGTCTGAGGTTTCTGAGATTTCAGAAGTTTCTGGGATTAAGAAAATTTCTGAGAATTCTGAACTTTCTTTAATTTCTGAGATTTCTGCGATTTCTGAGATTTTTGCGATTTTTGATATTTCTGAGATTTCTGATAATTCTGAGAATTTTTAAATTTCTGAGCTTTCTGAGAATTCTGAGGTTTTGAAAATTTCTGAGATTTCCGACATTTCTGAGAGTTCTGATGTAACTGAGAAATCTGAGATTTTTTAAAATCTGAAATGTCTAAGAATTTTGAGACTTTTGAAAATTCTGAGATTCTTGAGATTTTTGAAAATTCTGAAATTTCTGAGATTTATGGGATTTCAGATTTTGCTGAACTTTCTGAGATTTCAAAGAATTCTGACATTCCTTAGAATTCTAAGATTTTTGAAAATACTTAGATTTCTGAGATTTCGGAGAATTTTAAAAATTCTGAAATTTCTGAAAATTCAGCGATCTCTGAATTTTTTGAGGATTCCTTAATTTCTGAGAATTCTGAGATTTTTGATTTTTTTGTATTTTCTACTATTTCTGAAATTTCTGAGATTTTTTAAAAATCTGAGAAACCTGAAAATTCTGAGATTTCTGAGATTTCTGAAATTTCTGAGATATTTTAAAACAGAAGTTTTTGAATATTAAGTGATTTCTGAGAATTCTCAGATTTTTGAAATTTCTGATACATTTAGAATTTCTGAGATTTCTGAGAATTTTGAAATTTCGAAGATATCTGATGTTTCTGAGATTTTTGAAATTTCTGACATTTCTCAAATATCTGAGATTTAAAAAAAATTTGAAAATTCTGACATTTTTGAAAGTTTTGAGATTCGTGAGACTTCTGAGATTTGTGAAATTTCTGAGATTTAGGAGAATTCTGAAATTTCTTGGATTTCTGAGATTTCTTATATTTCTGAAATTTCTGAGTTTTATGTGAATTCTGAGATTTTTGAAATTCTTTGATTCGATTTCTGAGAGTTCTGAAAATTTTATAAATTTTTGAGATTTCCGAGATCTCTGAAAATTTTGAAAATTCTTAGTTTTCTGAGAATCCTGAGATTTGTGAGAGTTCGGAGATTTTTTTAAAATAGGAGATTTTTGAAAAATCTGAAGTTTCTTAGAATTTTGAGAATTTTGAAAATGCTGAGATTTCTGAGATTGTTGAGATTTCTGAGTTTTCTGAGATTTCTAAGAATTCTGACATTTCTAAAAATTCTGAGATTTTTAAAAATTCTGACACTTCTGAGAATTCGGCCATTTTTGAAATATCTAGGATTTCTGAGATTCCTGAGATTTTTGAAATTTGGAAGATTTCTGAGATTTTTGAATATTCTGAGATTTCTAAAATTCTGAGAATCTGGAAAATTCTCAGATATCTGATAATCCTGAAATTTCTGAAATTTCTGAGATTTCATAAGTTTCTGAGATTAAGAAAATTTCTAAAAATTCTGAAATTTCTTTTATTTCTGGGATTTCTGCGATTTTTGAGATTTCTGCGATTTTTGATGTGTCTGAGATTTCTTATATATTTAAAAATTCTAAGATTTTTGAAAATTCTGAGATTTTTGAGAATTCTTAAATTTCTGATAATTCTAAGATTTCTGAGATTTTTGAGATTTCTGATATTTCTGATTTTTTTTAAAACATTGTTTTTTTAAAACAACTTAAAAACTAGCTAACAAAAGAATAGTGGGGTACATGTAGGGACGACGTACAGGTTTTACAAAGAACACTTAAGGATATTTTCGTCAATCACAGCATTGTTGTTTCCAACAATGTGGATGATGTAGTTTGCAAACAAACGTAGGATAGGAATCCTCTTACTTATGCTAATGTGACTTAAAATAGGTAAGAGGAGGGAAGGGAAGTTGATGTTGTGGTTTGGAACAATGGCTTCCATAGCCTGCATCAGTGTGCTCCAAGCACTAGACACCCTGGAGCACAGGGCAAACTTGTGCTCCAGAGTCTCTGTCCGGGAGCAGAATGAACAGGCTGAAGGAGCCCGATTCATCCTGTCGAGCAGCAGTCCGTGTGGCACCTTGTTGTGCACCAGCAAGTACAGCATCGAGCGTTGGTCAGAAGAAAGTTTGTAGCTGGTGACGTTTTACCAAATCCATCGCCAATCCGTGGAAGGTGACTCCATAGCCACTTTGGAGTCTGGATTTCTGTCGACCATCATTTGCCGCAAACTTTTGGTTGTGACTGTAGGTACCGGATGGTATGCGAGCTGATGGATTACCATCCGAAGGCACGGATAAGTTGTGGCAATGGAGCCTATATTCAGGGGATTCCCAGCACAATCTATGTGCTGAGCCCCGACTTTCAGGCAACCCTGCTCTGCAACGTACCGATTCATCAGCAACGCTGTTGTGGTAATGGCGGGAATGTGAAGATTGAGTCCACCTCGGTTGCGCGGAAGGGCCAAATGGGTTACTGGGATTCGAAAACCCCCAGATCTGTCCCACAGGTAAGACCGCACCGTCTTGGAGGCCAAATCGATGTCCATCGATCGTGCGCCACACACCGATGCAACAAACCAAAGCTTGGGCAGAAGGAAAGTGTTCAAAAGCACCACCTTTTGCGCCAAATCGAGGTCTCTAACACGATGCAATCTGACCAAATGACGGAACTGTTGGATCAAGTTTTCCCAGTTATGCATTGGGGTGGTTGTTGGTGTGACATGTCCTATGTCCAGTGCCGTTGTTTTTTCCAAGTTCAGCTTCGCTCCAGCGGTTCTGCCAAACGCTTCTATTGTTGTTTTAACCTCCTCGAGTTTGGGAAGGGAGGTTGTCACCACCGAGATGTCGTCAGCATATGCGTTGATCAGGTCATCCTGATCGCAACAAATACTTTCTAATCTGGAGATGAGCGGATTAAGGTAAAGGACAAACAGGTGCATGGATACAGGATCACCCTGTCTGACAGAGCAGCGTATGGGAAACGACGGAGAAAGGTTTCCATTTACAAGGATACGGGAGGAGGATCGTTCACCAACTGTTCGCAAAAATCGCACAAGTCCTGGACTGAAGCCCAGAGAAGACATAGTGTGCCACAAAAAACTTCTATTAACTCTGTCAAAGGCCTGTGATATATCAAAGGAAACGAGCTTACCACGCTTTCGCTGATTCTTGAGATCAACCACCCTCTCCTTAACAGAGAGCACCGCTTGAAAAATGTTGCAAGGATTGTTGCTACATTTTTGCGCTGTCGATAACATTCCCCACTTCCTGATTATAGAATCAAGACGTAGTTTCATAATTCTCGACAGTAGATTGTAATCTGTGTTAAGCAGGGATATGGGTCGAAAACAAGAAATGGAGCCCGTACCTCCTTTCTTTTTCACTAGAACTATGACACCGTCAACAAAGTCTCGCGGAAACTTTCCTTCAAGAGCCTCATTCAAAATGAGATGTAGTTCCCTTTGGATTATCTCGTATGCACGAAGATGAAATTCCTTAGGAATCCCATCAGGGCCAGGAGACTTTCGCGACGCAGATTTTTTAATCGCATCGAGGATTTCATCAGGTGTGATCTCAACCATGCAATTATTATTGGTATCACAATCCTCAGGAATGATTTGGATACAGGTAAACGTGTCGTCCGTAGGCAAGTCTTCGTCAGAGTAAAGTTGTTTGTAATATGTGTGAATGTGTTGTCTGATATCTTCTTCTTGATCAATCACTCTGCCATCTTCAGACAAAAGTTTGTCAATTACGGTTCGAGTTCGCCTGCGTTCCTCAAGTTGAAACGTGGACACACTCTCACCAGCAACACGAGTTTCGT
This sequence comes from Anopheles maculipalpis, assembly GCF_943734695.1. Classification (NCBI taxonomy): domain Eukaryota; kingdom Metazoa; phylum Arthropoda; class Insecta; order Diptera; family Culicidae; genus Anopheles; species Anopheles maculipalpis. Next base: position 59,654,683 of record NC_064871.1, read on the forward strand.
TGATGCGTGTGTACTCTTCAGAGAAGCGTCTCTGAAGAGATAAGATTTTACCCTTGACACGGTTTATATTACTAAGCTCGTCAGGGTTTGTCAGGTAGTTATTGTAAGAGTTTTTTAGAACTCTATGCATGATGTCCATACGCAAGCTAAACGCGGAGTATTTTTGATTCGTCTTCCAGCGGAAAAACGATTTGATTTTTGGTTTGGCGAATTGAATCCACCAATCCATCCAGGAACTGAATTTCCTTCTTTGTCTTGTCCATATGTTCCACTTGCATCTGAATTCCTGCATATTTTCCTGTGTTAATATATGAGGCCTTAACTGCCAGTATCCATTGCTACGCGATCTTTGGCAAATGTTAACTGGCAGGCAAACTCGAACCGTCAGAGCTTTATGATCAGAAAAGGCCAGTACGTGTAAGCAAATCGTCCGTAAGTGTATCTTGAGTGTCGATGATACGTAACATCGATCGATACGTGAACCCGAACTACGTGTGATATGGGTAAACTCTACAAAGTCGCCTTTGAGGGCCTCCCAGCTATCACACATCCCCATAACGTTGACAACATTCCTCAGAGCAGGGCTAATATTTCTCTCGCCCGTTGCGTCCTTTTGATTCAACACGAAGTTGAAATCCCCTGCGAGAATGACATGCTGAGATGCATTTCGCAGGTAGTACGCTATGGTGCGATTGAAAAACTCCTCCCGCTCTGACCAACGTTGGCTTCCAGAGGGAGCGTAAACGTTACAGAGTGTGGTAGAATTCTCAAGATGAAGACAGATTATACGTGAGTCTAAACTGCGCTCGACGTGAGAATATTTCAGGTGTTCCCGTATAGCGATCGCTGTTCCACGTTTATCAACATTCACATTCGAGAGCACTTTGTACCCAGGAAGCGCAATGTTGCCATCATACACTTCTTGTAGGAAAATAATATCTGCGTCAATTGATCGAACAAATGAACGCAGAGTATTTATTTTAGTCGGGTTTGAGATGGTATTTAAATTAATTGAAACTAATGTAAAACTAGCGAATTTCAAATAATTTTTTACCCCTCAGTGTGTGTGTTAGTAGCCGTGATTGTCTTTGCATTTTTCGGTGGTCTGCCAGGCTAACGCCTGACTGATTCTCCGATCGATGCGTTAGACGCGTCACTATCAGTCTCGTCTAGGTTTTTACGCTTACCTTTTGTTTCAGCGTCAGGATTTGTGGTAGGAGGTGTGGGGGTAGGATCCCGAGGAGCTTTGCACACATGTACAGCTATCGCCGTAGCGCACTCGAGTTCCTTCTGCTGTGCTGTTGATGTCGATGCTGCCGCTGCGCTGCTCGGTTTCATCGGTGCCAGCGTCAGAGCCTTCGGTGCTACGGACGGTTCCGTCGGTGCCACTGTCGGAGCCTTCGGCGCTACGGTCGGAGCCTTTGGTGTCACGCTCAGAGACTTTGGTGCTTCAGTCGGAGCCTTCGGTGTCGCTGTCGGAGTCCTCGGTGCTACGGCTTTGCTAGTGAGCGGTGCACCCGCTACTTTTAGCGTTTTTGCCGGAGCTTTCGGTGGTGCAGTGTTTTTGGGTGCTGTTGCTGTTGCTGCTGCTTTTGTCACTCCAGCATATGATGTGACTTGCTTAGCCAAGCTACGCTTGCTCTGCATGCATCCCATGCCAGTGTGTTCGGGCATCAAGCAGTAACGGCAGTACGGATTTTGCTCATTATATGTTATGGTGGTGCGCTCTTCCCCGATGGTAATCGTCGGTCCGATTTGGAGTATCGGTGATTTGAGGATGATCTTCACCGCGATGATCCCAGTTTTTTTCCCCGGCACTTTACTATCCGGACCGTACTCAGTCTCCGTGATAGAGATGATTTTGCCGAAGCAAGACAGCGCTGCCTCGATTTCTGCTGCCGTGACATACGGCGGAAGCTCGTGCAGCCGCATTTCCGTTGCACCATCCTCTAGCATAATCGGCAGCGGATATGATGCTCCTTCGATGGTCAGGAAATGCTTCCCCTGGTGTTTCGATACGATCTGCTCTGCTTGTTGCATCGTTTCCGTCTCAACATAAACGATTGCCGTCGACGTGCACATTTGGATCCTCGTGACGATCTCTCCGGCTTCAAGCGTATCGACAATAAAGTCGATCACCTCTAAACGGGAAGGGCGTCTCGGAATCCCTTCGTACACTATTTTTAAAGTGTTTGCCCTAATGGGCCTTGGTTTGATTGTCTCCATGACAATTTGAAACTCTGGTTACGAGATGAAAAAGTACTCTTGCTACTTGAAAAAAACACGTCTGCTCGCTGCAGTAGTCAAGAGTCAACTGGGATAATTCTGAGATTTTTTAAATTTCTGAGCTTTCTGAGACTTCTGAGGTTTTAGAAATTTCTTAGATTTCCGACATTTCTGAGCTTTCCGAGAATACTGAAAGTTCTGAGGTTTTAGAAATTTCTGAGATTTCTGACATTTCTGAGAATTTTGATATTTCTAAGAGTTCTGAAATTTTAAAAAACCTGAGATACCTAAGGATTTGGAGGCTTTTGAGAATTCTGAGATTTTTGAGATTTTTGAAAATTCTGAATTTTCTCAGATTTCTGATATTTCAGATTTTTCTAAGCTTTCTGAGATTTCTAAAAATAACGACCTTCCTAAGAATTCAGAGATTTTTTAAAATTCTGAGAATTTTGAGAATTATGATATTTTTGAAATTACTGAGATTTCTGAGATTCCTGAGATTTTTTAAGTTCTGTGATTTTTGAAAATTTTGAGATTAACTTGGAATTCTGAGATTTTTGAAGATTCTGAGATTGCTAAGATATTTGAGAATTTTTAAAAATTTGAAACTTCTAAAAATTCTGAGATTTTTTAAATTTCTGAGATTTCTGAGATTTCTAAGAATTCTGAGGATTTTAAAAATTCTTAGATTTCTGAGATTTCTGAGATTGCTGAGGTTTCTGAAATTTCTAAAATAACTGAGATATCTGAGATTTCTGAGATTTCTGATTTTTCTGATATTTCTAAGACTTCTTAGAATTCTTAGATTTTTTAAAATTGTTAGATTTCTGAGTATTCTGCGATTTTTTTTTAATTTTGAGATGTTTGAAATTTCTGAGATTTCGGAGAATTCGGAAATTTGTGAGCATTCTGAGATGTTTGAAAATTCTGAGATTTCTGAGGTTTTTGAGATTCTTGTTTTTTATGCCCGTAAGCCCGGGATAAGGCAAAGAATAAGGAGGAAATGCCTTATCAATATGTGAAAATCTACTCAACACGACGGTGTTGACAATACGGCACTGGACCGTAATAATCAAATGAAAATAAATTAATAAATAAAAATTCTGAGAATTTTGAAAATCCTGAGATTTCTGAGATGTTTGAAAATTCTGAGATTTCTGAGATTTCTGAGATTTTTTATATTTCTGAGATTACTGAGATTTCTGAGATTTCTAACATTTGTGAAATTTCTGAGATTTCTGAGAATTCTGCGATTTTTGAAATTTTTGAGATTGTTAAAATTACCTAGATTTCTAAAATTTTTGAGATTTTTGAAAATTTTGAGATTTCTGAAATTTCTGAGAATCTTGAAAATTCTCAGATATTTGTGAATTCTGAAATTTATGAAATTTCTGAGATTTCAGAAGTTTCTGAGTTAAAGAAAATTTCTGAGAATTCTGAAATTTCTTTAATTTCTGAGATTTCTGCGATTTTTGATAATTCTGAGATTTCTGATAATTCTGAGATTTCTGATAATTCTGAGAATTTTTAAATTTCTGAGCTTTCTGAGAATTCCGAGGTTTTAGAAATTTCTGAGATTTCCGACATTTCTGAGAATTCTAATGTAACTGAGAATTCTGAGATTTTTTAAAATCTGAGAAATCTCAGAATTTTGAGACTTTTGAAAATTCTGAGATTTTTGAGATTTTTGAAAATACTGAAATTTCTGAGATTTCTGGGATTTCAGATTTTGCTGAGCTTTCTGAGAATTCTGATATTTTTTTAATTTCTGAGATTTCTGCGATTTCTGAGTTTTCTGCAATTTCTGATATTTCTGAGATTTTTGATATATCTGAATATTCTGATATTTCTGACATTTCTGATATATCTGAAAATTCTGAGATTTTTGAAAATTCTGACATTTTTGAGAATTCTGAGATTTTTGAGAATTTGGGGAATTTCTGATTATTCTGCGATTTCTGATATTTCTGGGATATCTGAGTTTCTGAGATTTATGAAAATTCATCGATTTCTGATAATTCTGAGATTTTTGAAATTTCTGACATTTCTGAGCATTCTGAGGTTTTCAAAATTTCTGAGATTTCCAACATTTCTGAGAATTAAGAATTCTAATAACTCTGATACTTTTTAAAACAAGAGATATCAAAGAATTTTGAAACTTTTGAAAATTCTGAGGTTTTTGAGACTTTTGAAAATTCTAAACTTTTTGAGATTTCTGAGATTTAAGATTTTTCTGAGCTTTCTGAGATTTCTAAGATTTCTGACATTCATTTGAATTCTAAGATATTTGAAAATTCTACGCTTTCTAAGATTTCTGAAAATTTAAAACATTCTAAGATTTCTGAAAATTCAGAGATCTCTGTATTTTTTGAGATTTCCTAAATTTCTGAGAATACTGAGATTTTTGATTTTTTTGTATTTTCTAACATTTCTGAAATTTCTGAAATTTTTGAAATTTCTGAGACAACTTACATTTCTGAGATTTCTGAGAATTTTGAAATTTCTGAGATTTCTGGTGTTTCTGAAATTTTTGAAGTTTCTGAGAATTCTCAAATATTTGAGATTTAAAAAATTTTTGAAAATTCTGACATTTTTGAAAGTTTTGAGATTTGTGGAGCTTCTGAGATTTGTGAAATTTCTTAGATTTCTGAGAATTCTAAAATTTCTAAGATTTCTGATATTTCTGAGGTTTTAAGATTTCTGAGATTATTGAGAATCCTAAGATTTTCGAAATTCGTCGATTCGATTTCTGAGAGTTCTGAAAATTTTAAAAAATATGTGATTTCCGAGATCTCTGAGAATTTTGAAAATTCTAAGATTTCTGAGAATCCTGAGATTTCTAAGAATTCTGAAATTTCTTGGATTTCTGAGATTTCTAATATTTCTGAGATTTCTGAGATTAATGAGAATTCTGAGATTTTTGAAATTCTTCGATTCGATTTCTGAGAGTTCTGATAATTTTAAAAATTTATGAGATTTCCGAGATCTCTGAGAATTTTGAAAATTCTGAGATAATTGAGAATCCTGAGATTCGTAAGAGTTCGGAGATTTTTTTAAAATATGAGATTTTTGAAAAATCTGAGTTTTCTTAGAAATTTGAGATTTTTGAAAATGCTGAGATTTCTGAGCTTGCTGAGATTTCTGAGTTTTCTGAGATTTCTAAGAATTCTGACATTTCGAAAAATACTGAGATTTTTTAAAATTCTGAAACTTCTGAGAATTCTGAGATTTTTGAAATATATAGGATTTCTGAGATTCCTGAGACTTTTAAAAATTGAAAGATATTTGAGATTTCTTAGATTTCTGAGACTTTTTATATTCCTGAGATTTTCTAAAAATCCCGAGATTTTTGAAATTTCTGAGATATCTGATATTTCTGAGATTTTTGGTATTTCTGAGATTTCTGAGATTTCTGACATTTGTGATATTTCTTAAATTTCTGAGAATTCGGCCATTTTTGAAGTTTTTTAGATTATTGAAATTTCCTAGATTTCTGAAATTTCTGAGATTTCTGAGATTTTTGAAATTTCTGAGATCTCTGAAATTTCTGAGAATCTTGAAAATTCTCAGATATCTGAGAATTCTGAAATTTCTTAAATTTCTGAGATTTCATAAGTTTCTGAGATTAAGAAAATTTCTGAGAATTCTGAAATTTCTTTTATTTCTGGGATTTCTGCGATTTTTGAGATTTCTGCGATTTTTGATATTTCTGAGATTTCTTATATATTTAAAAATTCTAAGATTTTTGAAAATTCTGAGATTTTTGAAAGTTCTGAAATTTCTGATAATTCTGAGATTTCTGAGATTTTTGAAATTTCTGATATTTCTGATTTTTTTTTTAAACATTGTTTTTTTAAAACAACTTGAAAACTAGCTTACAAAAGAATAGTGGGGTAAATGTAGGGGCGACGTAAAGGTTTTACAAAGAACACTTAAGGATATTTTCATCAATCACAGCATTGTTGTTTCCAACAATGTGGATGATGTAGTTTGCAAACAAACGTAGGATAGGAATCCTCTTACTTATGCTAATGTGACTTAAAATAGGTAAGAGGAGGGAAGGGAAGTTGAGGTTGTGGTTTGGAACAATGGCTTCCATAGCCTGCATCAGTGTGCTCCAAGCACTAGACACCCTGGAGCACAGGGCAAACTTGTGCTCCAGAGTCTCTGTCCGGGAGCAGAATGAACAGGCTGAAGGAGCCCGATTCATCCTGTCGAGCAGCAGTCCGTGTGGCACCTTGTTGTGCACCAGCAAGTACAGCATCGAGCGTTGGTCAGAAGAAAGTTTGTAGCTGGTGACGTTTTACCAAATCCATCGCCAATCCGTGGAAGGTGATTCCATAGCCACTTTGGAGTCTGGATTTCTGTCGACCATCATTTGCCGCAAACTTTTGGTTGTGACTGTAGGTACCGGATGGTATGCGAGCTGCTGGATTACCATCCGAAGGCACGGATAAGTTGTGGCAATGGAGCCTATATTCGGGGGATTCCCAGCACAATCTATGTGCTGAGCCCCGACTTTCAGGCAACCCTGCTCTGCAACGTACCGATTCATCAGCAACGCTGTTGTGGTAATGGCGGGAATGTGAAGATTGAGTCCACCTCGGTTGCGTGGAAGGGCCAAATGGGTTAATGGCATTCGAAAACCCCCAGATCCGTCCCACAGGTAAGACCGCACCATCTTGGAGGCCAAATCGATGTCCATCGATCGTGCGCCACACACCGATGCAACAAACCAAAGCTTGGGCAGAAGGAAAGTGTTCAAAAGCACCACCTTTTGCGCCAAATTGAGGTCTCTAACACGATGCAATCTGACCAAATGACGGAACTGTTGGATCACGTTTTCCCAGTTATGCCCCATGGCCTCCCGTATATTGTTCGTGAACAATATGCCAAGCAGGCGCAATCTTTCTACTTCCCGCAGCCACGGAACATGCATTGGGGTGGTTGTTGGTGTGATATGTCCTATGTCCAGTACCGTTGTTTTTTCCACGTTCAGCTTCGCTCCAGCGGTTCTGCCAAACGCTTCTATTGTTGTTTTAACCTCCTCGAGTTTGGGAAGGGAGGTTGTCACCACCGAGATGTCGTCAGCATATGCGTTGATCAGGTCATCCTGATCGCAACAAATACTTTCTAATCTGGAGATGAGCGGATTAAGGTAAAGGACAAACAGGTGCATGGATAAAGGATCACCCTGTCTGACAGAGCAGCGTATGGGAAACGACGGGGAAAGGTTTCCATTTACAAGGATACGGGAGGAGGATCGTTCACCAACTGTTCGCAAAAATCGCACAAGTCCTGGACTGAAGCCCAGAGAAGACATAGTTTGCCACAAAAAACTTCTATTAACTCTGTCAAAGGCATGTGATAGATCAAAGGAAACGAGCTTACCACGCTTTCGCTGATTCTTGAGATCAACCACCCTCTCCTTAACAGAGAGCACCGCTTGAAAAATGTTGCAAGGTTTGTTGCTACATTTTTGCGCTGTCGATAACATACCCCACCTCCTGATTATAGAATCAAGGCGTAGTTTATTAATTCTCGACAGTAGCTTGTAATCTGTGTTAAGCAGGGATATGGGTCGAAAACAAGAAATGGAGCCCGTACCTTCTTTCTTTTGCACTAGAACTATGACACCGTCAACAAAGTCTCGCGGAAACTTTCCTTCAAGAGCCTCATTCAAAATGAGATGTAGTTCCCTTTGGATTATCTCGTATGCACGAAGATGAAATTCTTTAGGAATCCCATCAGGGCCAGGAGACTTTCGCGACGCAGATTTTTTAATCGCATCGAGGATTTCATCAGGTGTGATCTCAACCATGCAATTATTATTGGTATCACAATCCTCAGGAATGATTTGGATACAGGTAAACGTGTCGTCCGTAGGCAAGTCTTCGTCAGAGTAAAGTTGTTTGTAATATGTGTGAATGTGTTGTCTGATATCTTCTTCTTGATCAATCACTCTGCCATCTTCAGACAAAAGTTTGTCAATTACGGTTCGAGTTCGCCTGCGTTCCTCAAGTTGAAACGTGGACACACTCTCACCAGCAACACGAGTTTCGTTGATGCGTGTGTACTCTTCAGAGAAGCGTCTCTGAAGAGATAAGATTTTACCCTTGACACGGTTTATATTACTAAGCTCGTCAGGGTTTGTCAGGTAGTTATTGTAAGAGTTTTTTAGAACTCTATGCAGGATGTCCATACGCAAGCTAAACGCGGAGTATTTTTGATTCGTCTTCGAGCGGAAAAACGATTTGATTTTTGGTTTGGCGAATTGAATCCACCAATCCATCCAGGAACTGAATTTCCTTCTTTGTCTTATCCATACGTTCCACTTGCATCAGAATTCCTGCATATTTTCCTGTGTTAATATATGAGGCCTTAACTGCCAGTATCCATTGCTACGCGATCTTTGGCAAATGTTAACTGGCAGGCAAACTCGAACCGTCAGAGCTTTATGATCAGAAAAGGCCAGTACGTGTAAGCAAATCGTCCGTAAGTGTGTCTTGAGTGTCGATAATACGTAACATCGATCGATGTTACGCTCAAAGGCGACTCTACAAAGTCGCCTTTGAGGGCCTCCCAGCTATCACACATCCCCATAACGTTGACAACATTCCTCAGAGCAGGGCTAATATTTCTCTCGCCCATTGCGTCCTTTTGATTCAACACGAAGTTGAAATCCCCTGCGAGAATGACATGCTGAGATGCATTTCGCAGGTAGTACGCTATGGTGCGATTGAAAAACTCCTCCCGCTCTGACCAACGTTGGCTTCCAGAGGGAGCGTAAACGTTACAGAGTGTGGTAGAATTCTCAAGACGATGACAGATTATACGTGAGTCTAAACTGCGCTCGACGTGAGAATATTTCAGGTGTTCCCGTATAGCGATCGCTGTTCCACGTTTATCAACATTCACATTCGAGAGCACTTTGTACCCAGGAAGCGCAATGTTGCCATCATAAACTTCTTGTAGGAAAATAATATCTGCGTCAATTGATCGAACAAATGAACGCAGAGTATTTATTTTAGTCGGGTTTGAGATGGTATTTAAATTAATTGAAACTAATGTAAAACTAGCGAATTTCAAATAATTTTTTACCCTTCAGTGTGTGTGTTAGTAGACGTGATTGTCTTTGCATTTTCGGTGGTCTGCCAGGCTTACGCCTGACTGATTCTCCGATCGATGCGTTAGACGCGTTGCTATCAGTCTCGTCTAGGTTTTTACGCTTACCTTTTGTTTCAGCGTCAGGATTTGTGGTAGGAGGTGTGGGGGTAGGATCCCGAGGAGCTTTGCACACATGTACAGCTATCGCCGTAGCGCACTCGAGTTCCTTCTGCTGTGCTGTTGATGTCGATGCTGCCGCTGCGCTGCTCGGTTTCATCGGTGCCAGCGTCAGAGCCATCGGTGCTACGGTCGGTTCCGTCGGTGCCACTGTCGGAGCCTTCGGCGCTACGGTCGGAGCCTTTGGTGTCACGCTCAAAGACTTTGGTGCTTCAGTCGGAGCCTTCGGTGTCGCTGTCGGAGTCCTCGGTGCTACGGCTTTGCTAGTGAGCGGTGCACCCGCTACTTTTAGCGTTTTTGCCGGAGCTTTCGGTGGTGCAGTGTTTTTGGGTGCTGTTGCTGTTGCTGCTGCTTTTGTCACTCCAGCATATGATGTGACTAGCTTAGCCAAGCTACGCTTGCTCTGCATGCATCCCATGCCAGTGTGTTCGGGCATCAAGCAGTAACGGCAGTACGGATTTTGCTCATTATATGTTATGGTGGTGCGCTCTTCCCCGATGGTAATCGTCGGTCCGATTTGGAGTATCGGTGATTTGAGGATGATCTTCACCGCGATGATCCCAGTTTTTTTCCCCGGCACTTTACTATCCGGACCGTACTCAGTCTCCGTGATAGAGATGATTTTGCCGAAGCAAGACAGCGCTGCCTCGATTTCTGCTGCCGTGACATACGGCGGAAGCTCGTGCAGCCGCATTTCCGTTGCACCATCCTCTAGCATAATCGGCAGCGGATATGATGCTCCTTCGATGGTCAGGAAATGCTTGCCCTGGTGTTTTGATACGATCTGCTCTGCTTGTTGCATCGTTTTCGTCTCAACGTAAACGATTGTCGTCGACGTGCACATTTGGATCCTCGTTACGACCTCTCCGGCTTCAAGCGTATCGACAATAAAGTCGATCACCTCTAAACGGGAAGGGCGTCTCGGAATCCCTTCGTACACTATTTTTAAAGTGTTTGCCCTAATGGGCCTTGGTTTGATTGCCTCCATGACAATTTGAAACTCTGGTTACGAGATGAAAAAGTACTATTGCTACTTGAAAAAAACACGTCTGCTCGCTGCAGTAGTCAAGAGTCAACTGGGATAATTCTGAGATTTTTTAAATTTCTGAGCTTTCTGAGACTTCTGAGGTTTTAGAAATTTCTGCGATTTCCGACATTTCTGAGAATACTGAAAGATCTGAGGTTTTAGAAAATTCTGAGATTTCTGACATTTCTGCGATTTTAGATATTTCTAAGAGTTCTGAAATTTTAAAAAACCTTAGATACCTAAGGATTTGGAGGCTTTTGAGAATTCTGAGATTTTTGAGATTTTTGAAAATTCTGAATTTTCTCAGATTTCTGAGATTTCAGATTTTTCTAAGCTTTCTGAGATTTTTAAAAATAACGACATTCCTAAGTATTCAGAGATTTTTTAAAATTCTGAGTTATTTGAGAATTCAGATATTTTTGAAATTACTGAGATTTCTAAGATTCCTGAGATTTTTTAAGTTCTGTGATTTTTGAAAATTTTGAGATTAACTTTGAATTCTGAGATTTTTGAAGATTCTGAGATTGCTGTGATATTCGAAAATTTTTCAAAATTTGAAACTTTTAAAATTCTGAGATTTTTGAAATTTCTGAGATTTCTGAGATTTCTAAGAATTCTGAGGTTTTTAAAAATCCTTAGATTTATGAGATTTCTGAGATTGCTGAGGTTTCTGAAATTTCTAAGAATTTGGAGATTTCTAAAATAACTGATATATGTGCGATTTCTGAGATTTCTTATTTTTTTGATATTTCTATGATTTCTTAGAATTCTGAAATTTTTTAAAATTGTTAGATTTCTGAGTATTCTGCGATTTTTTTTTAATTTCTGAGATTTATGAAATTTCTGAGATTTCGGAGAATTCGGAAATTTGTGAGCATTCTGAGATGTTTGAAAATTCTGAGATTTCTGAGGTTTTTGAGATTCTTGTTTGTTATGCCCGTAAGCCCGGGATAAGGCAAAGAATAAGGAGGAAATGCCTTATCAATATGTGAAAATCTACTCAACACGACGGTGTTGACAATACGGCACTGGACCGTAATAATCAAATGATAATAAATTAATAAATAAAAATTCTGAGAATTTTGAAAATCCTGAGATTTCTGAGATGTTTGAAAATTCTGAGATTTCTGAGATTTTTGATATTTCTGAGATTTCTAGGATTTCTGAAATTTCAGAGATTTCTGAGAATTCTGCGATTTTTGAAATTTTTCAAATTATTAAAATTACCTAGATTTCTAAAATTTCTAAGATTTTTGAAAATTCTGAGATTTCTGAAATTTCTGAGAATCTTGAAAATTCTCAGATATCTGAGAATTCTGAAATTTCTGAAATTTCTGAGATTTCAGAAGTTTCTGAGATAAAGAAAATTTCTGAGAATTCTGAAATTTCTTTAATTTTTGAGATTTCTGCGATTTTTGATATTTCTGAGATTTCTGATAATTCTGAGAATTTTTAAATTTCTGAGCTTTCTGAGAATTCTGAGGTTTTAGAAATTTCTGAGATTGCCGACATTTCTGAGAATTCTAATGTAACTGAGAATTCTGAGATTTTCTAAAATCTGAGATATATCAGAATTTTGAGACTTTTGAAAATTCTGAGATTTTTGAGATTTTTGAAAATTCTGAAATTTCTGAGTTTTCTGAGATTTCAGATTTTGCTGAGCTTTCTGAGATTTCTAAGAATTCTGACATTCCTAAGAATTCAAAGATTTTTGAAAACACTAAGATTTCTCAGATTTCTGAGAATTTTAAAAATTCGGATATTTCTGGGATTTCCTAAATTTCTGAGAATACCGAGATTTTTGAAATTTTTGTATTTTCTATCATTTCTGAGATTTCTGAGATTTTTGAAAATTTTGAGAGTTTTGAGAATCCTGAGATTGCTGAGATTTCTGATATTTCTGAGATATTTAAAAGTTCAGAGAATTTTGAAAATCATGTGATATTGGAGATTTCTGAGATTTTTGAAATTGCTGAGATTTCGAAAATTTCTGAGATTTCTGAGAATGTTGAAATTTTAGAGATATCTGAGATCTCTGAAATTTTAGAAAATTCTAAGATTTTTAGAAAATTCTGAGATTTCTAGAAATTTCTGAAATTTCCGGGAATCTTGAAAATTCTTAGATATCTGAGAATTCTGTGATTTCTGTATTTCCTGAGATTTCAGAAGTTTCTGAAATTAATAAAATTTCTGAGAATGCTGAAATTTTTTAAATTTCTGAGATTTTTGCGATTTCTGAGATTTCTGCAATTTCTAATATTTTTGATATTTCTTATATATTATAATTAATTATGACGGTCCAGTGCCGTATTGTTCACACCGCTAGTGTTGAAAAAAAAAATACAATTATATTATATAAATATAAGGCATTTCCTCCTTATTCTTTTGCCTTATCCCGGGCATACTCGGTTGTGGGTGGTTGTGGTGATGATGATGATGATGATGATGATGATGATGATGATGACGATGATGATGATGATGACGATTATAATGATGATGATGATGATGATGATGATGATCTATTGGTGGATGTTGTGCATTTTGATGATCCAGGACTATTGTTGTGTCTATGTGATGATGGAGGTTCATTATATCCGAATTCTGGTGGTGTTGTGGCCGTTCTATTGTTGATCTTTAAGATATGGTCTGGACTGTAACGAACAAATAAACATTGTTAAGACAGTACGAACATTTATTTGTCTGCGTACAGTGTTCCCCAGTGCAGTCCAGCAATGACATTCCAAGCTCAATCTAGTCAACGTCCAATCAAAGGATGATCGACAAGCTCTATCCCGCAGCAGCGAAAGCGACTTCACTACTCTCGAGACTGAGCCCGCCAAACACCCTGAACCCGACGCCAACGCTGTCAAACTCAATGTGCCAAAACTGGACTGGAGTGGAGAACACTGCACTTTGAACAACGCCTGCCTCCCTTTTACGCCAGTGTTGGAATCGCCATCGAGTGCTGTTGCCCAGTCATTGGATCACCCGTGGCACTACAAAAAATACACTTAAAACATAGACAACACAACATTTAACAAAAAAGGAAGGGGGAAATACGAATAAGGATTGGAAGGATACTTGGGATGTGGAATCATAGGGCAAGACCGTTGTCTCTGGCGAATCGGAAGATGGTCCTCATGTAGGGGAGGTCCTTGGTAGCCAACACTTCTCTAATATCTGAACCCGGTCGTCTGCCGATATTCTCGACTGCGCCCAACAAGGAGGGTCTTGCGGTTTCAAATTCCACGCAGGACCACAGAAGGTGATCCACATCGTGAAATCCGTTACCACAGCCACATACTTTTGTCTGAGTTGCCAGAGTTATACGCTGTAGATGAGCATTGAACGCAAAATGATTCGACATCAGTCGAGACATCATTCGTTTAAATGCCCGGTCTACAGAGAGCCCATCGAACCAAGGCCGCAGGGACACTTGCGGAGAGATCGAGAAGAGAAAACGCCCGAGTTCATCCGCCTCCCACATGCTCTGCCACCGAGACAGGAAAAGTTGCTTGGAAAACGAAGGAACTCCTGGGCCAAGATAGGTCGGTCGTAAAAAGCGCCTTCTTGGACGCCTGTTTTGGCCATTGAGTCTGCCTTCTCATTGCCGGGAATTCCACAATGAGAAGGGACCCAGATTAGCGAGATCCTATACGCCTTATCGAACATTGAGCCAAGCAGTTAAATGATTTTGATGATGAGGAAATCCTGACTCTTAACAGCCTTCGGAGATCTCAGAGCTTCAATAGCACTGAGGCTATCAGTGAAGATGAAGTACTGGTCCGAAGGTCTCGCTGCTATCATCGATAGTGCGTAAAATATTGCGGCTAGCACACCACATGGCTGCCTCAATTTGAAAAGAGCTTCGGTGGACTCGCTAAAAACACCGAAGCCAGTGCCCTCCTCAGAGGATGATCCATCAGTGTAGTACTGGCTTTTTTGGTCTAAATGACCATCCTTATCCATGAAAATACCCGGAACTACCCTCGGGCGAAGATCATTCGTTATGGTCTTAATTTCCTCGTGCAATGAGGAATCTGTTATTAAAATGGAACTGTAGTTCTCAGGAAGGGCAGCACGATTTAATGCCTGTGGAGCGCTAGGATGCACTTGTAGGGCAGCAAAATCTTCAAAAATCTTGAGGATTTTGCTCTTAGAACCTGTCTCTAGAAGCGCTACAAAATTTTCTATTATCAAGGGATTTGATACTGAACAACGGACTAGAAGGCGAAGCGACAGCATTTCAAAACGTAGTTTGAGCGGCATCACTCCGGTCATCACTTCTAGGGACATGTTGTGTGTGGATTTCATGCTCCCTAGTGCGAGTCTAAGACAGCGGTACTGTAGCCTTTCAAGCTTGAGTATCAACGTATTGGATGCCCAATGGAAGCATATGCTTCCATATTCCAATACGGATAGTACCGTTGTCTTATACAGTCTCAGGACGTCTGATGGATGTGCGCCCCACCAGAATCCTGTGACTGTCCTTAGAAAGTTGATTCTTTTACTGCATTTTTGCACCAGACGGGTGAAGTGAGTACTCCAGTTTAGCCTAGAATTGAACCATACACCAAGGTATCGAAAATTGTCGGTAATTGATATCTTTTCACCATACAGAAAGACATCAATTTTCGGGTCATAATGCCTTTCCTCCCTGTTTTTTCCCGTGTCGCTAAAAGGAGAAAAGACTACCATCTCAGTTTTCGTAGCAGCCAACTTGATACAAAGGTTTTCAGACCACTCGGAAAGATTATTCAGAGTGGTTTGTAAAGCCAGTTGTATTTCGTCGGCGTCTCTGCTTACAACAGATATAACGCCGTCGTCTGCCAATTGTCTAAGACTGCAGTTTGGCGCTCGACAAGAGTCTATCTCACTAACATAAAAGTTTTACAACAGGGTGCTCAAGCAGGATCCTTGTGCTAGTCCATGGAAACTGGTCCGTTTTAACTGCACTTGGCCATTGTTGGAATTCATAGCTTTTCCGACGAAAGGTTGAATAACAAGTTATTCAACTTTGGTCCCAGGCCCGCATTTTCTTACTTTTGACTCAGTTTGTATGGAGAAACTGAGTCAAATGCCCCCTGTATGTCAAAGAAGATAGACCCCATGTTCTGCTTGCGTGCACGGGCAAGCTCTTTTTCAGTGACCAAAAGCACTAAACAGTCATTAGTACCCCTGGCTTTACGAAAACCAAACTGAGTACTTGAGAGAAGGTTGTTGGTTTCCAACCATTCTTCTAACCGTAAAAGAATCATCCTTTCAAGGAGTTTCCTCAGAAACGAAAGTAGCGAAATTGGCCGATATGAATCGTGTCTTGATGGCGGTTTGCCAGGCTTCAAAATAGTGACAACTTTCACTTCCCTCCATTCTTGCGGGACGCTGTTGAACTCCAACATATCGTTGAAGATTCTTAACAGACGTTTCTTGCCCATGTCGGGAAGATTTTGCAGCAGTTTTCTGTTGATCTGATCCAGGCCTGGGGAAGAATTTTTGCTTGAAAGGAGAGCAAGCGATAGCTCAACCATAGTGAACGGTGAGTCCATGATAGGGTCACTGCCAGGCGCATTTTGATGAAAGTTCTGCGCAGGAACGAAATCGGGGCAGAGCTCGTGGGCAAATTCATTTAGCCACTCGCCAGAAAAGCTTTCGCTCTCGTTGATGTTGTTACTGTTTCGCATCCTTCTAGCCATCCTCCAAAGCGAATTAAGTGAAGCGGAAGGGTCTAGGTTATTGACGTATCTACGCCAATAGCCCTTTTTCTTCGCCTTCAACAGGTTTTTGCACGATCTCTCCAGTCCTTTATATTTTTCATATAAAGACCTTGAGCCCGTGTCCCAGAATGCTTGAAACGCCTCCCGCTTCTTGTAAAAAGCCGCTTGGCAATCCTTGTCCCACCAAGGAGCGGGAGGTTTTTTGAATGTCCTTGCTTGGTGGGAGCGTCTTGTTTGGGCCTCAAGAGCGCACTTGTTTATAATTGAAACAAGTTTTTCGTACTCCTGAACTGGAGACAAATCTTCCAAGTCAAGAGAAAGCGAAGCGGCTACTACACCGTATCTCGTCCAGTCGATGTTCCTCGTTAAGTCACATTTAACGGGGATTCCACCTCCTGGACATCCTCCCTTGATGTAGGAAATTTCTATCGGCAAGTGATCACTGCCGATAAGGTCCTGGATCACCTTGCAACTAAAATCCAGGGCCATCGCTTATGGACATAGAGACAGGTCCAGTGCACTCGCCCTACTCTTAGGTGTCTGCATCCTAGTTGCCTCTCCTGAGTTGAGGATTGAAAACCCGAATCTGTCGCAGATGTCTCCGATAATTGGAGCGCGAATGTCATCCTTATCGCAGCCCCAGTCGACTCCGTGAGAGTTGAAATCTCCCAGGATCAAAAGCGGTCCAGGCAAGACCACTGCTAAATTTCCAAGATCCTCTTTTCATTGCTGGCTATCGGGGGGATATAAATTGAGGTAATTGTCACGTGAAGATCGCCAAGTTTTGCCTTTACTGCGACAGTTTCGATAATTTCTTGCCTAGGGGTAGGTATTCTGTTGAAAGCGTGACTCTTTCGAACACCAATCAGTACTCCCCCACCCCTTGTAATGCGATCTTCACGGATTATATTATATCCGGGGAAGGTAAGATTTATGTCTCCCGATAGCCAAGTTTCACAGAGGACGAACACATCGCAGTTGTGCTCGCCCACTAATGCTTTAAAGGAGTCTAGCTTGCCAAGCAAACTCCTACAGTTCCACTGTAAGATGGTAGCCTTTGGAGGAATTAATCGTCCAATCGGACCATCATGCTTAAGCATGGCCATTGGGCCAGCCACTGTTTGATCATCCCCTTCATGAAAGGAAGGGCCCAAGTAGCGATCATGTGCAGGTGCTGCGGGAGGTTGAGGGTCATGAGAAGGGACTCTAGGATCTCGGAAAGGGACGGGGTAGGGGTTTTCGGACCACCCCCGATTGGAAAAGCCAAGCTTTCCAGAGGGGCTTCCGTCCGGGGGGATCGCTTCTTCTTGGGCTCCTTCCTGGCAGATTGAGGAGCGGGAGCAGAAGGATCAGCGTCTCGAGTTGGGACTGAGGATGTTGCTTTAGCAAGACGCTGTTGTGCCAAAGGTTTACTTTTTTTTTAGCACCTTCCGTTGCATCTTTTTAAAAGATACTCTCGTGGCCTTAGCTGATCTCAGAGGCATCTGTTCGGGTGCAGTCGGGTTGGACTCGCCATTTGCAGCTGTATCCAAAACAGCAAAAGGGTTCGACGCGTTCGCACCTTTAAGGGCGTCGCTATAAGAGCCGCGTGCCCTCTCAGCTACCGTTTTTGTCTGTTCCCTTTGCAATTTACGGTACACCGGGCACAAGGCTACCTCATGCCAGTCCTCCCGACAATGCGAGCATTTTTGAGAAGGGGCTTTGCACTCCTCGGTGGCATGCGCCCCTCTGCATTTTCCGCAGCATATTTTGCGAGTGCAAAACGGATCGGCATGTCCGATCCGACTGCACTTCGAGCAGGTGGCCACCCTTGGCACGTATGACCGGTCGATCGGTATCCGGAGACCTTCAATAATGAGGGCCTGCGGAAGAACCGTACCCTCAAACGTGATCCTGATTGAGGAGGTCGGAACATATTTTTTCCCCTCATTATTGAGCTTCGCTGAGGCGTCAAGCTTAAAAAGCTTTTTGCCTCGAGCACTTTTGCTTTTGGCGTACCTGGGGCTTGAAAAGCGCCCACGCCATATTTAACTATATCCTCTTCAGGATATTCGAAGTCCTGGATCACGCCGGACACTTCAACCAGACTACCGGGGATATAAACCCGGTAGTGCTCCGTAAACTCTGGATCAGCCGCAATGACGTTGGCTTGAGCCCGGTCCTTTGCGGTAACCCTGATCTTATTTGGACGCATCCGAAACACTTCAGCAACGCCCGGGTACTTCTTAAACAGCGATGCCGCGATCGTCCTCACATCGAGCTGTTTTGTTCGTGGCATAAAATAGACAACCGGCTTACCCTCCCACGACGGCGGGTAAGCACGCGCTCGGTGTTCCGATAGCGGCTCGTTGGATGCTACCAGCGGGGCACTCTTTGCCAGCGGGGCACTCTTTGCCAGCGGGGCACTTTTTGACACCTGGGTATTCTTTGCCAAAGTGGCACTACTACATGTGGCCTTCGATGTCGAAGGCCTTTCGTCGATCGCTATTTTTTTGCCGCTGGCGCAGCCTAAGGGCGCCCAGGTTTTCGTTTTACCTCCCTTTTTTTTTTTTTTTTTTTTTTTTTTTTTTTTTTTTTTTTTTTTTTTTTTTTAACGGGGAGGGAACATTCAAAAGGTCCCCATCTCGGAAGGTGGTCTGCGGCTACAGACCAACCCTCAAGATGGGGTATGTGGGATTCATCGTGACGCTGGGCCCGTGAATCGGACCCGGCAGCCGATGCGACCCAACTAAACCACTCCTCGACCTGATCCGAAACCTGCCGATGCGCTGATGTGCGTAGTACTCCATGCAGGTTCGTTTGTGCAATGCACTCATCCCGTTGACGCGCGGTTGCTGCGTCATTCGTCCTTGTTGACTCAGCTGCTGCTGCTGCTTCGTGCCTTCCTTTCCGCTGCTGCTGCTCAGACCCGTCCGTCCGTAGCCGTTACTCCCGGCTGGGTCTAAGCTCCTGCTGCTGCTCTGGTTACTCGTCGCTGCTGCTGCTGCTTCCGTTGTAGTATAGTCCTTTGTATGCGGTTACGGCGGCAGCTATTGCTACCTTGGTTGTTCCGTATTCCGCCGTCGTTGTTGTCGCCTCCGTCTTGCCGTTGGTGGACTTTCCTCATTCCACCTCACTTGGAGGTTTCTGAAGATGGTCCGAGCGGCAGTCCGGACTGCTTCCCATGTGTCACGGTTGGCACACATTTCCGCCGCCAGATTGTCCATTGTCAGGCGGGTGTGGCTCTGCTGCTGCATCTCATGTCGGATCCGAGCAAACCGCGGACAGTGGAATATTACGTGGTCGACATCTTCCACGTCATGTTCACACACCGGGCAGTTTGGCGAACCGTCGAGGATGCCTTTCTCGACGAAGTAGCTCCGGAGAAACCCATGCCCTGTAAAGAGTTGGGAAAGAAAGAAATCAATTTCTCCGTGCTTACGATTTACCCAGGACATAATGTCCGGGATAAGTCTCCTCGTCTTCATCCCCGGCGAACCCTGCTGCTCTGCTCCGGCTGTCCACTGTTGTTGCCAGCGTTCCATGGTCTCCTCTCTGCGTCGCTTTCGTATGTCTGGTCCAGTATATCCCCTCGCTACCTTGTCGTCATGGCAGCGAATATCCTCCTCTAGGAGGAGGACTAGCGGGATAGTACTTGCGACCACGCAAGCTGCATCGTAGGACACCGTCTGGAAGGCGCTGGCTACTCGGAGTACTCCTGTGCGGTGTGTCCTCTGAACGGTTGTGCGATGAATATCTCTGTGTAGTAGTGTCCGTCCCCACGATGGTGCCGCGTAACGGACAATGCTGTTCCCAACGTTAACCAGGGCTCTCCTTCTGCTGCTTTTGGGGCCGCACTTGTTCGGCATCAGAGCGGTCAAGGCATTTGCGATACGCGTTGCCTTGGTGCAGACCTTCTCCAAATGCCGGCCGTAGTGCTGCTTGCGGCAGAGCTCGACGCCGAGGTACTTGAGCGATTCCGTGGAAGTGATCGTGTGTCCACCCGCTTGTAGTTGACCTACTTGCGGGTTGTGATGCGTGCAGAAGATCATGTAGCCGGTCTTTTGATGGGCCAGCTTCAGACCCACTGCATCCATCCAACGCTCGATCCTCTCCAGGTTCCTCGTAGCATGGTTGCTGATTTCCTGTGGGTCCCTCCCGATAAGGGTGAACGCCACATCATCCGCAAATCCAATGATGTCCGCACGCTTCCCGGACAGCTCCAGACGTAGAAGGTCGTCGTACATGACATTCCACAGTGTTGGCCCTAGAACCGAACCCTGCGGAACACCTGCCGTCACTGGTAACGAGACCATTCCTTCGTCCGTCTCGTAATGGAGCGTGCGATTGACGAAGTAGTTCCGCAGCAACGCCTGGAGGTACAATGGCGTGTTTCTTTGCTGCAGAGCTGCTCCAATCGCTGTCCAGTTGGCCGTGTTGAAGGCGTTCTTCACGTCGATTGTCACCATTGCACACAGTCGGTCGCCCTTGCGCTTTTTATCCAGCGCAACCTTTCCGTTGGCGATCACCCTGTTGATGGCGTCCATAGTAGAGCGTCCTTTCCGGAATCCGTATTGGGCATCAGCGAGACCGCCCGTCGCATCGAGATGCTCCGTAAGTCTGCGCTGTATAAGTCGCTCCAACACTTTTCCCAGGACGCTCAGCAGGCAGATCGGCCGGTACGACGATGATTCACCCGGTGGTTTCCCGGCCTTCGAGAACAGCACCAACCGTTGCCTCTTCCATTCATCGGGGAAGTGGCCGGAATTGATGTAGTGCTGGAACGTTCTCGAGAAGACGCGTGGAAATGCCGTCATCGCCGCTGTCAAGGCCACGTTTGGGATATTATCGTCTCCAGGGGCACGCTGTGGGTTGAGCGATTTTGCAATGCCCAACAGCTCGTCCTCGGTGACTAAATCCCTAGCCGTGTCCTCGTCCGTCCGTCCTGTCTCTGCTTCTATTACGGGCCACTCCATGGGCGGTTGTACCGGAAACAGTTCCCCGACGATGTGCTGTAGCTTCGCTGGGTCCCGTTCCATCGGTACGCGGGCACCTTCCCACGCCTGCTTCCGAGTTTTGTAGCCTGGTCCGAATCCGTGCGGACCCAGCTGTTCCGGAAGTTGTTCAGCGTGCTCTTTTTTGCTCCGCTTAACCGCTTGCTCCAGAGCTGCTCTCGCCGCTGTGTATGCTGGCCGTCGATCTTGTCGCTGTTCGTCCGTTCGCGCTCTCCTGAGTCTTCTCCGCATCCCGATGTAAGTACGGCGTAGCTGGGAAATCTCACTGTTCCACCAGTATACCGATCGCCGTCCTCCTCGTGTTGCGGGCAGTCTCGGCATTGTCGCGTCGCAAGCAGTGGCCATTGCCTGCGTCAGCTCGTCCGCCAAGAGGGTGCGGTTATGGATGTCCAGCGACCCGAACATTTCAACAAATAGTTCTTTGTTGAAAAACCGGGTCGCCCATCTACTCTCCGTTGTTTGTTGTCTGTCGTTCTGTCCCTGGTTGCGCTGCGCCGTCGTCCTTCCGACCGAAAACTTAATGGTGTTGTGGTCGCTTGGATTTTCGTCGCAGACTCGCCAGTTGTTGTCCCCCAGGAGCGACGGGCTGCAGAAGGAAACGTCGACGATGGAGCTACGGCCATTGTTGCTGCACCAGGTTGGCCGGTTACCCCGGTTCAACAGGACCAGCCCCAGCGAAGCCATAGCGTCCATCACCACCGCTCGCCTATGCACTCGTTCTCCATCGTTGTGCCTGCGTTCCATTCCCCACGCTCCAGACCAGGCGTTGACATCCCCGCCGATCACGGTGTCCCGGTTCCGTGGAATAACTGACGCAATCTCGGTCCATTTGCGTCTGAAATCTTCCACCGTTGAATCGGGACCCACTGGAGGTAGGTACACGGAGCAGAACACAATCCCGCGCATCTCGACCACAACGAAACAATCTCGCCGATTCTCAATGATGCGCTGGATGGGGTATCGTCCTGTCGATACTGCCGCAACTTTGCCAATCGGGTCCGCTACCCAGTTGCCGTTGTTCTCCGGGATCCGATATGGATCGGAGATCAGCACCAGGTCGCATCCTTCCTGTCGGGCGGTTTGCAGCAGCATGTCTTGCGCCAACCGGCAGTGGTTGACGTTCTGCTGGAGTATACTATTTTGAGGAGGCCGTATACTTATTCCAACTACTTGCCGGCAGCTGCGCTGTCCAAACGAGTGGCCAATTGCTTCCGGGCCCTTGCAGACGAGACACTTCCGCTCCTCAGTGCATGGTCCTGTGTGTTTAAGTTCCGCACACCGAGGACACCTGCCGGACCGAGGTCCTTTCCGCGGCATTTCATGGCGATGTGGCCAAATTCGTAGCACCGGTAGCACTGTCGTTTGGCCTCCACCTTCTTCAGCCTGCAGCACTGGCTGAGACCGACTACATGCTGTTTGATCGTTTTACCTCCCTGGAAGAATCATTTTCCCGATCCGAATCAGAGACATCCTGCTCTACCGCCATGGTAGAGCCGGGGACAACGGTGCGTATAGGGAAGGATAACACTTACCGTGACACACGATGCTCAAATAGACAAACTCACTCACAGACACACACACACACACACACAGTAGGGCTGCTACAAGCGCTGATCGATGCGATAACGCTGCGTCGATACGCTTGCTTATCGCTTGCAACGATCAGCAGCAACGATACACACACTCACACCACAAGAACACACGTCGATCGCTACTCGATTGATGGAAGTAACGGTACACTCTTCGCACGAATACAGGAGAAAGGCGGAGACACCGATAAGTGCGTACTGGTAATCGCGTTGACTACGCATTCGCACTCGAGAACAACAACCACTATCTGCCGTATGCGAAAAAGACAAAGACGCTTCTGAGCGGAACACGTCCTCTCACTACGGAAGCTGGAGGCAGACTGTTTCTGATATTTCTGATGTATCTAAAAATTATGAGATTTTTGAGAATTCTGAGATTTTTGAGAATTAAGGAATCTCTGATTATTCTGAGATTTCTGATATTTGTGGGATTTCTGAGATTTATGAAAATTCTGAGATTTTTGAAAATTCTTCGATTTCTGATAATTCTGAAATTTTTGAAATTTCTGACATTTCTGAGAATTCTGAGGTTCTAAAAATTGCTGAGATTTCCGACATTTCTAAGAATTCTGATATATCTTATAATTCTGAGATTTTTAAAAACATGAGATATCGAAGAATTTTGAGACTTTTGAAAATTCTGAGGTTTTTGAAATTTTTGAAAATTCTTAATTTTCTGAGATTTCTGAGATTTCAGATTTTTCTGACCTTTCTGAGATTTCTAAGATTTCTGACATTCTTTAGAATTCTAAGATTTTAGAAAATTCTACGCTTTCTAAGATTTCTGCGAATCCTAAAAATCCTGAGATTTCTGAAAATTCTGAGAACTCTGGAATCTTTGAGATTTCCTAAAATTCTGAGAAAACTGAGATATTTGAAATTTTTGTATTTTCTAACATTTCTGAAATTTCTGAGATTTTTGAAATTCCTGAGAGTTCTGAGAATTCTGAATTTTCTGAGATTTCTGAAATTTCTGAGATATTTAAAAAGAAGATTTTGAAAATTAAGAGATTTCTGAGAATTCTGAGATTTTTGAAAATTCTGAGATACCTTAAATTTCTGCGATTTCTGAGAATTTTGAAATTTCTGAGAATTCTTATGTTTTTGAGATTTTTGAAATTTCTGATATTTCTCAAATATCGGAGATTTAGAAAATTTCTGAAAATACTGACATTGTTTACAGTTTTGAGATTTGTGCGACTTCTGAGATTTGTGAAATTTGTGAGAATTCTGAGAATTCTGAAATTTCTAAGCTTTCTGAGATTTCTGATATTTCTGAGTTTTCTGAGATTAATGAGAATTCTGAGATCTTCGAAAATTCTTCGATTTGATTTCTGAGAGTTCTGAAAATTTTAAATATTTTCGAGTTTTCCGAGATCTCTGAGAATTTTGAAAACTCAGAGATTTCTGAGAATATGAGATTTGTAACAGTTCTGAGATTTTTGAAAAATAAGGGATTTTTGAAAAATCTTAAGTTTCTAAGAATTTTGAGAATTTTGAAAATGCTGAGATTTCTGAGATTGCTGATATTTCTGAGTTTAACGAGATTTCTAAGAATTCTTACATTTTAAAAAATTCTGAGATTTTTGAAAATTCTGAGATTTCTGAGATTGCTGAGATTTTTGAAATATCTAAGATCTCTAAGATTGCAGAGATTTTTAAAATTGAGAAATTTCTGAGATTTCTGATAATTCTAAGATTTTTGATAATTCTGAGAATTTCTAAAAATTTTTAGATTTTTGAAATTTCTGAGAATTCTGAGATATCTGAGATCTTTGAAAAATTTGAAATTTCTGAGATTTCTGATATTTCTAAGATTTCTGATATTTCTGAAATTTCTTAGAATTCTGAGATTTTTGAAAATTCTGAGATTTCCAAGAATTCTGATATTTTTGAAAAAACTGAGATTTCTGAGATTCCTGAGATTTATAAAAATTGTGAGATTTCTGAGATTTCTAAGAAGATTGATATTTTTGAAAATTCTGAGATTTATTGAGAATTCTGAGATTTTTAAAATTTCTGAGATTGCTGAGATTTTTGAGATTTTAAAAAATTCTAGGATTCCTGAAATTTCTGAGATTTATGAAATTTCTGAGATTTCTGAGATTTCTAAGATTTTTGAAAATTGTTAGATTTCTGAGATTGCTGAGTTGTCTAAAATTTCTTAGAATTTTGAGATTTCTTAAATTTCTGAGCTTTCTGAGATATCTGATATTTCTGATATTTCTGATATTTCCGACATTTTCGAGATTTCAGATATTTCTGATATTTCTTAGAATACTGAAATTTCTGAGCATTCTGAGTTTTTCGAAATTCCTAAGATTTATTAGAGTTCTGAGAATTATGAAAATTCTGAAATTTCTGAGATTTCTAAGATTTTTAGAAACTCGGAGATTTCTGAGAATTCTGTGATTCTTTAAATTCTGAAGTTTTTTGAAAATCTAAGATGTTTGAGAATTGTGAGATTTTTTAAATTATTTATTTTTCTTATATTTCTGAGATTTCTGAGATTTTGAAAACATCTGACATTTCTAAAATTTCTGAGATTTTTGACATTTTTTTTAAATTTCTGATAATTTTGAGATTTTTGAAATATCTTAGGTTTCTAAAATTTCTGAGAATTCTTAGATTTTTGAAAATTCTGTGAGTTCTGAGAATTCTGAGATTTCTCAGATTTCTTAAATTTCTGAGATATTTAAAAATTCAGAGAATATGGAAAATATTAAGATTATTGAAAAGTCTGAGATATTTGAAATTTCTGAGATTTCTAAAATTTCTTAGATTTCTGAGTAATTTTAAATTTCTGAAGTTTCTGAGATTTTAGAAAATACTTAGATTTCTGAAAATTCTGAGATTTTTGAAATTTCTTAGATTTCTGAAACTTCTAAGTTCTTGTAATTTCTTAGATATCTGAGAATTCAGAAATTTCTGAAATTTCTGAGATTTCACAGGTTTTTGAGTTTTAGAAAATATTTGAGAATTCTAATATTTTTTTAATTTCTGAGATTTCTGAGATTACTTCGATTTCTGAGATTTCTACGATTTCTGATATTTCTGATATTTCTGCGATTTCTGATATTTCTGAGATTTA
Source organism: Anopheles maculipalpis (assembly GCF_943734695.1). Classification (NCBI taxonomy): domain Eukaryota; kingdom Metazoa; phylum Arthropoda; class Insecta; order Diptera; family Culicidae; genus Anopheles; species Anopheles maculipalpis. The sequence continues at coordinate 59,680,608 of NC_064871.1, forward strand.
TGAAAATTCTGCGATTTTTGAAAATTCTTCGATTTCTGAGAAATCTGAGATTTTTGAAATTTCTGAGATTTCTGAAAATTTTGAGGTTTAAGAAATTTCTGAGATTACTAAAAGTTCTTTGAATTCTGATATTTCTAAGAATTCTAAGATTTTAAAAAAACCTGAGATTTCCAAGAATTATGAGACTTTTCAGAATTCTGAGATTTTTGGGATTTTTGAAAATTTTGAAATTTCTGAGATTTCTGGGATTTCAGATTTTTCTGAGCTTTCTGAGATTTCTCAAAATTACGACATTCCTAAAAATTCAGAGATTTTGAGGAACTCTGAGATTTTTGAGAATTCTGATATGCTTAAAATAAGTGAGATTTCTGAGATTCCTGAGATTTTTAAAGCTATGAGATTCTTAAAAATTCTGTGATTTACTGAGAATCCTGAGATTCTTGAAAATTCTGAGATTTCTAAGATTTCTAAGAAATCTAAGATTTTTTTAAATTGTTAGATTTCTGAGTATTCTGCGATTTTTAAATTTCTGAGTTTCTGAGATTTCAGATTTTTCTGACCTTTCTGAGATTTCTAAGATTTCTGACATTCTTTAGAATTCTAAGATTTTAGAAAATTCTACGCTTTCTAAGATTTCTGCGAATCTTAAAAATCCTGAGATTTCTGAAAATTCTGAGAACTCTGGAATCTTTGAGATTTCCTAAAATTCTGAGAAAACTGAGATATTTGAAATTTTTGTATTTTCCAACATTTCTGAAATTTCTGAGATTTTTGAAATTCCTGAGAGTTCTGAGAATTCTGAGATTTCTGAGCTTTCTGAAATTTCTGAGATATTTAAAAAGAAGATTTTGAAAATTAAGAGATTTCTGAGAATTCTGAGATTTTTGAAATTTCTGAGATACCTTAAATTTCTGCGATTTCTGAGAATTTTGAAATTTCTGAGAATTCTTATGTTTTTGAGATTTTTGAAATTTCTGATATTTCTCAAATATCGGAGATTTAGAAAATTTCTGAAAATACTGACATTGTTTACAGTTTTGAGATTTGTGCGACTTCTGAGATTTGTGAAATTTGTGAGAATTCTGAGAATTCTGAAATTTCTAAGCTTTCTGAGATTTCTGATATTTCTGAGTTTTCTGAGATTAATGAGAATTCTGAGATCTTCGAAAATTTTTCGATTTGATTTCTGAGAGTTCTGAAAATTTTAAATATTTTCGAGTTTTCCGAGATCTCTGAGAATTTTGAAAACTCAGAGATTTCTGAGAATATGAGATTTGTAACAGTTCTGAGATTTTTTTAAAAATAAGGGATTTTTGAAAAATCTTAAGTTTCTAAGAATTTTGAGAATTTTGAAAATGCTGAGATTTCTGAGATTGCTGATATTTCTGAGTTTAACGAGATTTCTAAGAATTCTGACATTTTAAAAAATTCTGGGATTTTTGAAAATTCTGAGATTTCTGAGATTGCTGAGATTTTTGAAATATCTAAGATCTCTAAGATTGCTGAGATTTTTAAAATTGAGAAATTTCTGAGATTTCTGAGAATTCTAAGATTTTTGATAATTCTGAGAATTTCTAAAAATTTTTAGATTTTTGAAATTTCTGAGAATTCTGAGATATCTGAGATCTTTGAAAAATTTGAAATTTCTGAGATTTCTGATATTTCTAAGATTTCTGATATTTCTGAAATTTCTTAGAATTCTGAGATTTTTGAAAATTCTGAGATTTCCAAGAATTCTGATATTTTTGAAATAACTGAGATTTCTGAGATTCCTGAGATTTATAAAAATTGTGAGATTTCTGAGATTTCTAAGAAGATTGATATTTTTGAAAATTCTGAGATTTATTGAGAATTCTGAGATTTTTAAAATTTCTGAGATTGCTGAGATTTTTGAGATTTTAAAAAATTCTAGGATTCCTGAAATTTCTGAGATTTATGAAATTTCTGAGATTTCTGAGATTTCTAAGATTTTTGAAAATTGTTAGATTTCTGAGATTGCTGAGTTGTCTAAAATTTCTTAGAATTTTGAGATTTCTGAAATTTCTGAGCTTTCTGAGATATCTGATATTTCTGATATTTCTGATATTTCCGACATTTTCGAGATTTCAGATATTTCTGATATTTCTTAGAATACTGAAATTTCTGAGCATTCTGAGTTTTTCGAAATTCCTAAGATTTATTAGAGTTCTGAGAATTATGAAAATTCTGAAATTTTTGAGATTTCTAAGATTTTTAGAAACTCGGAGATTTCTGAGAATTCTGTGAATCTTTAAATTCTGAAGTTTTTTGAAATTCTAAGATGTTTGAGAATTGTGAGATTTTTTAAATTATTTATTTTTCTTATATTTCTGAGATTTCTGAGATTTTGAAAACATCTGACATTTCTAAAATTTCTGAGATTTTTGACATTTTTATAAATTTCTGATAATTTTGAGATTTTTGAAATATCTTAGGTTTCCAAAATTTCTGAGAATTCTTAGATTTTTTAAAATTCTGTGAGTTCTGAGAATTCTGAGATTTCTCAGATTTCTTAAATTTCTGAGATATTTAAAAATTCAGAGAATATGGAAAATATTAAGATTATTGAAAAGTCTGAGATATTTGAAATTTCTGAGATTTCTAAAATTTCTTAGATTTCTGAGTAATTTTAAATTTCTGAAGTTTCTGAGATTTTAGAAAATACTTAGATTTCTGAAAATTCTGAGATTTTTGAAATTTCTTAGATTTCTGAAACTTCTAAGTTCTTGAAATTTCTTAGATATCTGAGAATTCAGAAATTTCTGAAATTTCTGAGATTTCACAGGTTTTTGAGTTTTAGAAAATATTTGAGAATTCTAATATTTTTTTAATTTCTGAGATTTCTGAGATTACTTCGATTTCTGAGATTTCTACGATTTCTGATATTTCTGATATTTCTGCGATTTCTGATATTTCTGAGATTTATGAAAATTCTGCGATTTTTGAAAATTCTTCGATTTCTGAGAAATCTGAGATTTTTGAAATTTCTGAGATTTCTGAAAATTTTGAGGTTTAAGAAATTTCTGAGATTACTAAAAGTTCTTTGAATTCTGATATTTCTAAGAATTCTAAGATTTTAAAAAAACCTGAGATATCCAAGAATTATGAGACTTTTCAGAATTCTGAGATTTTTGGGATTTTTGAAAATTTTGAAATTTCAGAGATTTCTGAGATTTCAGATTTTTCTGAGCTTTCTGCGATTTCTCAAAATTACGACATTCCTAAAAATTCAGAGATTTTGAGGAACTCTGAGATTTTTGAGAATTCTGATATGCTTAAAATAAGTAAGATTTCTGAGATTCCTGAGATTTTTAAAGCTCTGAGATTCTTAAAAATTCTGAGATTTACTGAGAATCCTGAGATTCTTGAAAATTCTGAGATTTCTAAGATTTCTAAGAAATCTAAGATTTTTTTAAATTGTTAGATTTCTGAATATTCTGCGATTTTTAAATTTCTGAGTTTTGTGAGATTTCTGAGATTTTGGAGATTTTGGAAATTTCTGAGCATTCTGAGATTTTTGGAATTTCTAAGATTTCTGAGAACTTTGAAATTCTTGAAATTTCTGAGATCTCTGACATTTCTGAGATTTCCTTAATTTCTGAGAAAACTGAAATTTTTGAAATTTTTAAAATTTCTTACATTTCTGAGATATCTGAGTTTTTCAAAATTCTGCGAGTTCTGAGAATTTTTCACAGAATTTTGAAAATTATGTGATTTCTGAGAATTCTGAGATTTTTGAAAGTTCTAATATTTCTGAGACTTCTGAGATTTTGGAAAATTCTGAGAGTTCTGAGAATTCCGAAATTTCTTAGATTTCTGAGATTTCCTATATTTCTGAGATTTCTGAGTTTTCTAAGAATTCTAAGATTTATGAGAATTCTAAAGTTTTAGAAATTTCTGAGATTTTTGAGATTATTGCGATTTCTGAGATTTCTGAGATTTCTGCGATTTCTGCGATTTCTGAGATTTCTGAAATATCTGAGACTACTGAGATTGCTGAGATTTCTGAGTTTTACGAGAATTTTGAGTTTTTTGAAAATTCTTCGATTCGATTTCTGAGAGTTCTGACGTTTTATAAATTTCTGAGATCTCCGAGATCTCTGAGAATTTTGAAAATGCTGAGATTTCTGTGAATTCTGAGATTTTTACGAGTTCTGAGATTTTTGAAAAATCTGAGATTTCTAGGAATTTTGAGATTTTTGAAAATTCTGAGATTTCTGAGATTCCTCACTTTTCTGAGATTTCCAAGAATTCTGACAATTGTAAGAATTCTGAGATTTTTGAAAATTCTGAGATTTCCGAGAATTCTGATATTTTTGAAATTTCTGAGATTTCTGAGATTCCAGAGATTGTTAAAAATTGAGGGATTTCTGATATTTCTGGGAATTTTGAGATTTTTTAAAATTCTGAGATTTTCTGAGAATTCTGAGATTTTTGAAGTTTCTGAGATTTCTGAGATTTTTGAAATTTCTGAGATTCTAGAAAATTCTGAAATTTTTGTGCATTTTGAAATATTTGAAATTTCTGAGATTTCTAAGATTTCAAGGAATTCTGTTTTTTTTTTTTTATTCTTAAACTTCTCAGTTTTCTGAGATTGCTGTCAGTTTTGAAATTTCTAAGAATTTTGAGATTTTTGAAAATACTGAGATTTACTGAGAATTCTAAAATTTTGAAAATTCTGAGATTTCTGAGATTTGAGAGATTTTTAAAAATTCTGAGATATCTGAAAATTCTGAGATTTTTTAAATGTCTGAAATTTCTGAGATTTCAAAGAATTCTGAGATTTTTGAAAATTCTTAGATTTCTGAGATTTCTTAGATTGCTGAGATTTCTGAAATATCTTAGAATTTTGATATTTCAAGGTTGATTCCAACGCTGCCGTCAAAGGGAGGCAGGCGTTGTTCAAAGTGCAGTGTTCTCCGCTCCAATGCAGTTTTGACACATTGAGTTTGACAGCGTTGGCGTCGGGTTCGAGGTGTTTGGCGGGCTCAGTGTCGAGAGAAGTGAAGTCGCTTTCGCTGCTGTTGACTAGAGTGAGCTTTAAATATCATGGCTGGACTGCACTGGAGAGCACTGTACGCAGACTAATGTATGTTCGTGCTGCCTTAACAATTTTTATTTGTTTGTTACAGTCGAGACCAAACATCAAATGTCAACAAAATAACAGCCACATCACCACTATAGCCGGAATTCGGATGCAACCAACCACCATCATCACAATAGTCACAGCAATAGTCCCGGACCATCAAAACTCACAACATCCACCACTACATCATCATCATCATCATCATCACCATCACCAAAACCTTCCACAACCGAGTATGCCCGGGATAAGGCAAAGTATAAGGAGGAAATGCCTTATCAATATGTGAAAATCTACTCAACACAACGGTGTTGACAAAACGGCACTGGACCGTAATAATCAAATGTTAATAAATAAATAAATAAAAATTCTGAGAATTTTGAACATTCTGAGATTTCTGAGATGTTCGAAAATTCTGAAATTTCTGAGATTTCTAAGATTTTTGATATTCCTTAGATTTCTGAGATTTCTGGGATCTCTGACATTTCTGAAATTTCTGAGATTTTTGAGATATCTTAAAACTCTGGGAATTTTGAAAATGCTGAGATTCCTTAGAATTCTGAGATTTTTGAAATTTCGCAGATTTTTTAAATTTCCTAGATTTCTGAAATTTCTGAGATTTCTGAAATTTCTGAGATTTCTAAGAATTTTATAAATTCTGAGATTTCTGAAAATTCTAAAATTTTTGAAAATTCTGAGAGTTTTGAGAAATCTGAGATTACTGAGATTTCTGAAATTTCTGAGATAATTAAAAAATCAGAGAATTTTGAAAATTATAAGAATTCTGAGACATCTGAGATTTTTGAAATTTCTGAGATTTCCAAAATATCTGGGAAATGTGACATCTTTGAAAGTTTTGATATTTCTGAGACTTCTGAGATTTTTCTTATTTCTGAGAGTTCTGAGAATTCCGAAATTTCTAAAATTTCTGAGATTTCTGATATTTCTGAGATTGCGATATATTTCAAAATTCTTAGATGTTTGAGAATTCTAAAATTTTTAAAATTTTTGAGATTTCTGGTATTTCTAACAATTCTGATTTTTTTGAAAATTCTTAGATTTCTGAGATGGCTGAGATATCTGAAATTTCTAAGAATCATGAGATTTTTGAAAATTCTGAGATTTCTGAGCATTCTGATATTTTCGATATAACTGAGATTTCTGAGATTGCAGAGATTTATCCAAATTGTGAGATTTACTGAGAAATCTGATATTTTTGAAATTTCCGAAATTTCTGAGATTTCTAAGAAGTCTGATATTTTTAAAAATTCTGAGATTTACTGAGATTTCTGAGATTCTTGAAATTTCTGAGACTTCTGAGAATTCTGAAATTTCTAAGATTTGTGAGATTTCTGATATTACTAAGATTTCTTTGATATCTACAAATTCTGAGAATAATGAGATTTCTTACATTTTTGAAATTTCTGAGAAATCAGAGATAGCTGAGATCTCTGAGATTTCTAAGAATTTTGAGATTTCTTAATTTTCTGAGATTTATGAGATTCCTGATGTTTCTGATAGTTCTGATAATGCTGAGATTTTTGATATTTCTGATATTTCTAAAAATACTGAAATTTCTTAGCATTCTGAGTTCTCGAAATTCCTAAGATTTAATAGAATGATGATAATTTTAAAAACTTGAAATTTCTGAGAATTCTGAGATTTTTAAAAATTCTGAGATTTCTGAGAATTTTGCGATTTTTTAAGTTTCTGAGATTTCTGGGATTTCTAAAAATTCTGAGATTTTTTAAAATTCTTAGATGTTTGAGAATTGCGCGATTTTTGAAATTTTTTATTTTTCTAAAACTTCTGCGATTTCTGAGATTTTTGGATAATACGACATTTCTGGAATTTCTGAGATTATTGAAATTTTTTTGATTGCTGACAATTTTGAGGTTTTTAAAATTTCTGAGATTTCTGAAATTTCTGAGGTTTCTTAAATTTCTGAGTTTTCCAAAATTTCTGAGAATACGGAGATTTTTGAAATTTTTTGAAATTTGTGGGATTTCTGAGAATTCGGAGATTTCTGAGATTTTTGAAAATTCTGAGGGTTCTAAGAATTCTTAGATTTCTGCGATTTTTGAAATATCTAAAAACTCTAAAAATTTTGAAAATTCTGAAATCTCTGAGAACTCTAAAATTTTAGAGATTTCTGAAATTTTTAAAGTTCTGAGAATTCTGAAATTTTTATAATATCTGAGATTTTTGAGAATTATGCGATTTCCGAGATTTCTGATATTTCTGAGATTTCTGATATTTCTGAGATTTCTAGGATTTTTGAAACTTCTGAGATTTTTGAAAATTTTTAAATTAACCGAGAATTCTGAGATTTTTGAAAATTCTGAGATTTCTGAGAATTTTCAAAATTCTGATATTTCTGAAAATTCTAAAATTTTTGAAATTTCTGAGATTTCTGAGATTTCTGTAATGCGATCTTCACGGATTATATTATATCCGGGGAAGGTAAGATTTATGTCTCCCGATAGCCAAGTTTCACAGAGGGCGAACACATCGCAGTTGTTCTCGCCCACTAATGCTTTAAAGGAGTCTAGCTTGCCAAGCAAACTCCTACAGTTCCACTGTAAGATGGTAGCCTTTGGAGGAATTAATCGTCCAATCGGACCATCATGCTTAAGCATGGCCATTGGGCCAGCCACTGTTTGATCATCCCCTTCAGGAAAGGAAGGGCCCAAGTAGCGATCATGTGCAGGTGCTGCGGGAGGTTGAGGGTCATGAGAAGGGACTCTAGGATCTCGGAAAGGGACGGGGTAGGGGTTTTCGGACAACCCCCGATTGGAAAAGCCAAGCTTTCCAGAGGGGCTTCGGTCCGGGGGGATCGCTTCTTCTTGGGCTCCTTCCTGGCAGATTGAGGAGCGGGAGCAGAAGGATCAGCGTCTCGAGTTGGGACTGAGGATGTTGCTTTAGCAAGACGCTGTTGTGCCAAAGGTTTACTTTTTTTTTAGCACCTTCCGTTGTATCTTTTTAAAAGATTTTCTCGTGGCCTTAGCTGATCCCAGAGGCATCTGTTCGGGTGCAGTCGGGTTGGACTCGCCATTTGCAGCTGTATCCAAAACTTCAAAAGGGTTCGACGCGATCGCACCTTTAAGGGCGTCGCTATAAGAGCCGCGTGCCCTCTCAGCTACCGTTTTTGTCTGTTCCCTTTGCAATTTACGGTACACCGGGCACAAAGCTACCTCATGCCACTCCTCCCGACAATGTGAGCATTTTTGAGAAGGGGCTTTGCACTCCTCGGTGGCATGCGCCCCTCTGCATTTTCCGCAGCATATTTTGCGAGTGCAAAACGGATCGGCATGTCCGATCCGACTGCACTTCGAACAGGTGGCCACCCTTGGCACGTATGGCTGGTCGATCGGTATCTGGAGACCTTCAATAATGAGGGCCTGCGGAAGAACCGTACCCTCAAACGTGATCCTGATTGAGGAGGTCGGAACATATTTTTTCCCCTCATTATTGAGCTTCGCTGAGGCGTCAAGCTTAAAAAGCTTTTTGCCTCGAGCACTTTTGCTTTTGGCGTACCTGGGGCTTGAAAAGCGCCCACGCCATATTTAACTATATCCTCTTCAGGATATTCGAAGTCCTGGATCACGCCGGACACTTCAACCAGACTACCGGGGATATAAACCCGGTAGTGCTCCGTAAACTCTGGATCAGCCGCAATGACGTTGGCTTGAGCCCGGTCCTTTGCGGTAACCCTGATCTTATTTGGACGCATCCGAAACACTTCGGCAACGCCCGGGTACTTCTTAAACAGCGATGCCACGATCGTCCTCACATCGAGCTGTTTTGTTCGTGGCATAAAATAGACAACCGGCTTACCCTCCCACGACGGCGGGTAAGCACGCGCTCGGTGTTCCGATAGCGGCTCGTTGGATGCTACCAGCGGGGCTTTCTTTGCCAGCGGGGCACTTTTTGACACCTGGGTATTCTTTGCCAAAGTGGCACTACTACAAGCGGCCTTCGATGTCGAAGGCCTTTCGTCGATCGCTATTTTTTTGCCGCTGGCGCAGCCTTAGGGCGCCCAGGTTTTCGTTTTACCTCCCTTGAAGAATCATTTTCCCGATCCGAATCAGAGACATCCTGCTCTACCGCCATGGTAGAGCCGGGGACAACGGTGCGTATAGGGAAGGATAACACTTACCGTGACACACGATGCTCAAATAGACAAACTCACTCACAGACACACACACACACACACACAGTAGGGCTGCTACAAGCGCTGATCGATGCGATAACGCTGCGTCGATACGCTTGCTTATCGCTTGCAACGATCAGCAGCAACGATACACACACTCACACCACAAGAACACACGTCGATCGCTACTCGATTGATGGAAGTAACGGTACACTCTTCGCACGAATACAGGAGAAAGGCGGAGACACCGATAAGTGCGTACTGGTAATCGCGTTGACTACGCATTCGCACTCGAGAACAACAACCACTATCTGCCGTATGCGAAAAAGACAAAGACGCTTCTGAGCGGAATACGTCCTCTCACTACGGAAGCTGGAGGCAGACTGTTTCTGATATTTCTGATGAATTTAAAAATTATGAGATTTTTGAGAATTCTAAGATTTTTGAGAATTAAGGAATCTCTGATTATTCTGAGATTTCTGATATTTGTGGGATTTCTGAGATTTCTGAGATTTATGAAAATTCTGAGATTTTTGAAAATTCTTCGATTTCTGATAATTCTGAGATTTTTGAAATTTCTGACATTTCTGAGAATTCTGAGGTTCTAAAAATTGCTGAGATTTCCGACATTTCTAAGAATTCTGATGTATCTTAAAATTCTGAGATTTTTAAAAACATGAGATATCGAAGAATTTTGAGACTTTTGAAAATTCTGAGGTTTTTGAAAATTTTGAAAATTCTTAAATTTCTGAGATTTCTGAGATTTCAGATTTTTCTGACCTTTCTGAGATTTCTAAGATTTCTGACATTCTTTAGAATTCTAAGATTTTAGAAAATTCTACGCTTTCTAAGATTTCTGAGAATCCTAAAAATCCTGAGATCTCTGGAATCTTTGAGATTTCCTAAAATTCTGAGAAAACTGAGATATTTGAAATTTTTGTATTTTCTAACATTTCAGAAATTTCTGAGATTTTTGAAATTCCTGAGAGTTCTGAGAATTCTGAGATTTCTGAGATTTCTGAAATTTCTGAAATTTCTGAGATATTTAAAAAGAAGATTTTGAAAATTAAGAGATTTCTGAGAATTCTGAGATTTTTGAAAATTCTGAGATACCTTAAATTTCTGCGATTTCTGAGAATTTTGAAATTTCTGAGAATTCTTATGTTTTTGAGATTTTTGAAATTTCTGATATTTCTCAAATATCGGAGATTTAGAAAATTTCTGAAAATACTGACATTGTTTACAGTTTTGAGATTTGTGAGACTTCTGGGATTTGTGAAATTTGTGAGAATTCTGAGAATTCTGAAATTTCTAAGCTTTCTGAGATTTCTGATAATTCTGAGTTTTCTGAGATTAATGAGAATTCTGAGATCTTCGAAAATTCTTCGATTTGATTTCTGAGAGTTCTGAAAATTTTAAATATTTTCGAGTTTTCCGAGATCTCTGAGAATTTTGAAAACTCAGAGATTTCTGAGAATATGAGATTTGTAACAGTTCTGAAAATTTTGAAAAATAAGGGATTTTTGAAAAATCTTAGGTTTCTAAGAATTTTGAGAATTTTGAAAATGCTGAGATTTCTGAGATTGCTGATATTTCTGAGTTTAACGAGATTTCTAAGAATTCTGACATTTTAAAAAATTCTGAGATTTTTGAAAATTCTGATATTTCTGAGATTGTTGAGATTTTTGAAATATCTAAGATCTCTAAGATTGCTGAGATTTTTAAAATTGAGAAATTTCTGAGATTTCTGAGAATTCTAAGAATTTTGATAATTCTGAGAATTTCTAAAATTTTTTAGATTTTTGAAATTTCTGAAAATTCTAAGATATCTGAGATCTTTGAAAAATTTGAAATTTCTGAGATTTCTGGTATTTTTAAGATTTCTGATATAATTGAAAAGTCTTAGATTTCTGAGATGATTGATATTTCTGAAATTTCTTAGAATTCTGAGATTTTTGAAAATTCTGAGATTTCCAAGAATTCTGATATTTTTGAAATAACTGAGATTTCTGAGATTCCTGAGATTTATAAAAATGGTGAGATTTCTGAGATTTTTAAGAAGATTTATATTTTTGAAAATTCTGAGATTTATTGAGAATTCTGAGATTTTTAAAATTTCTGAGATTGCTGAGATTTTTGAGATTTTAAAAAATTCTAGGATTCCTGAAATTTCTGAGATTTATGAAATTTCTGAGATTTCTGAGATTTCTAAGATTTTTGAAAATTGTTAGATTTCTGAGATTGCTGAGTTGTCTAAAATTTCTTAGAATTTTGAGATTTCTTAAATTTCTGAGCTTTCTGAGATATCTGATATTTCTGATATTTCTGATATTTCCGACATTTCCGAGATTTCAGATATTTCTGATATTTCTTAGAATACTGAAATTTCTGAGCATTCTGAGTTCTTCGAAATTCCTAAGATTTATTAGAATTCTGAGAATTATGAAAATTCTGAAATTTCTGAGATTTCTAAGATTTTTAGAAACTCGGAGATTTCTGAGAGTTCTGTGATTCTTTAAATTCTGAAGTTTTTGGAAATTCTAAGATGTTTGAGAATTGTGCGATTTTTTAAATTATTTATTTTTCTTATATTTCTGAGTTTTCTGAGATTTTGAAAACATCTGACATTTCTAAAATTTCTGAGATTTTTTACATTTTTTTAAATTTCTGATAATTTCGAGATTTTTGAAATATCTTAGGTTTCCAAAATTTCTGAGAATTCTTATATTTTTGAAAATTCTGTGAGTTCTGAGAATTCTGAGATTTCTCAGATTTCTTAAATTTCTGAGATATTTAAAAATTCAGAGAATATTGAAAATATTAAGATTATTGAAAAGTCTGAGATATTTGAAATTTCGGAGATTTCTAAAATTTCTTAGATTTCTGAGAAATTTTAAATTTCTGAAGTTTCTGAGATTTTAGAAGATACTTAGATTTCTGAAAATTCTGAGATTTTTGAAATTTCTTAGATTTCTGAAACTTCTAAGTTCTTGAAATTTCTTAGATATCTGAGAATTCTGAAATTTCTGAAATTTCTGAGATTTCACAGGTTTTTGAGTTTAAGAAAATATTTGAGAATTCTAATAATTTTTTAATTTCTGAGATTTCTGAGATTACTTCGATTACTGAGATTTCTACGATTTCTGATATTTCTGATATTTCTGCGATTTCTGATATTTCTGAGATTTATGAAAATTCTGCGATTTTTGAAAATTCTTCGATTTCTGAGAAATCTGAGATTTTTGAAATTTCTTAGATTTCTGAAAATTTTGAGGTTAAAGAAATTTCTGAGATTACTAAAAGTTCTTTGAATTCTGATATTTCTAAGAATTCTAAGATTTTAAAAAAAAACCTGAGATATCCAAGAATTATGAGACTTTTCAGAATTCTGAGATTTTTGGGATTTTTGAAAATTTTGAAATTTCAGAGATTTCTGAGATTTCAGATTTTTCTGAGCTTTCTGAGATTTCTCAAAATTACGACATTCCTAAAAATTCAGAGATTTTGAGGAACTCTGAGATTTTTGAGAATTCTGATATGCTTAAATTAAGTGAAATTTCTGAGATTCCTGAGATTTTTAAAGCTCTGAGATTCTTAAAAAATTCTGAGATTTACTCAGTATTCTGAGATTCTTGAAAATTCTGAGATTTCTAAGATTTCTAAGAAATCTGAGATTTTTTTAAATTGTTAGATTTCTGCGATTTTTAAATTTCTGAGTTTTGTGAGATTTCTGAGATTTTGGAGATTTTGGAAATTTCTGAGCATTCTGAGATTTTTGGAATTTCTAAGATTTCTGAGAACTTTGAAATTCTTGAAATTTCTGAGATCTCTGACATTTCTGAGATTTCCTTAATTTCTGAGAAAACTGAAATTTTTGAAATTTTTAAAATTTCTTACATTTCTGAGATATCTGAGTTTTTCAAAATTCTGCGAGTTCTGAGAATTTTTCACAGAATTTTGAAAATTATGTGATTTCTGAGAATTCTGAGATTTTTGAAAGTTCTAATATTTCTGAGACTTCTGAGATTTTGGAAAATTTTGAGAGTTCTGAGAATTCCGAAATTTCTTAGATTTCTGATATTTCTTATATTTCTGAGATTTCTGAGTTTTCTATAAATTCTGAGATTTCTGAGCTATCTAAAAATTCCGAAATTTCTGAGATTTTTGAGATTTTTGCGATTTCTGAGATTTCTGAGATTTCTGCGATTTCTGCGATTTCTGAGATTTCTGAAATTTCTGAGACTACTGAGATTGCTGAGATTTCTGAGTTTTACGAGAATTCTGAGCTTTTTGAAAATTCTTCGATTCGATTTCTGAGAGTTCTGACGTTTTATAAATTTCTGAGATCTCCGAGATCTCTGAGAATTTTGAAAATGCTGAGATTTCTGTGATTTCTGAGATTTTTACGAGTTCTAAGATTTTTGAAAAATCTGAGATTTCTAGGAATTTTGAGATTTTTGAAAATTCTGAGATTTCTGAGATTCCTCACTTTTCTGAGATTTCCAAGAATTCTGATAATTTTAAGAATTCTGAGATTTTTGATAATTCTGAGATTTCGGAGAATTCTGATATTTTTGAAATTTCTGAGATTTCTGAGATTCCAGAGATTGTTAAAAATTGAGGGATTTCTGATATTTCTGGGAATTTTGAGATTTTTTAAAATTCTGAGATTTTCTGAGAATTCTGAGATTTTTGAAGTTTCTGAGATTTCTGAGATTTCAAGGAATTCTGATTTTTTTTAAATTCTTAGACTTCTCAGTTTTTTGAGAGTGCTGTCAGTTTTGAATTTTCTAAGAATTTTGAGATTTTTGAAAATACTGAGATTTACTGAGAATTCTAAAATTTTGAAAATTCTGAGATTTCTGAGATTTGAGAGATTTTTAAAAATTCTGAGATATCTGAAAATTCTGAGATTTTTTAAATGTCTGAAATTTCTGAGATTTCAAAGATTTCTGAGATTTTTTTAAAATTCTTAGATTTTCGAGATTTTTTAGATTGCTGAGATTTCTGAAATATCTTAGAATTTTGATATTTTGAGGTTGATTCCAACGCTGCCGTCAAAGGGAGGCAGGCGTTGTTCAAAGTGCAGTGTTCTCCGCTCCAATGCAGTTTTGACACATTGAGTTTGACAGCGTTGGCGTCGGGTTCGAGGTGTTTGGCGGGCTCAGTGTCGAGAGAAGTGAAGTCGCTTTCGCTGCTGTTGACTAGAGTGAGCTTTAAATATCATGGCTGGACTGCACTGGAGAGTACTGTACGCAGACTAATGTATGTTCGTGCTGCCTTAACAATGTTTATTTGTTTGTTACAGTCGAGACCAAACATCAAATGTCAACAAAATAACAGCCACATCACCACTATAGCCGGAATTCGGATGCAACCAACCACCATCATCACAATAGTCACAGCAATAGTCCCGGACCATCAAAACTCACAACATCCACCATTACATCATCATCATCATCATCATCATCATCACCATCACCAAAACCATCCACAACCGAGTATGCCCGGGATAAGGCAAAGTATAAGGAGGAAATGCCTTATCAATATGTGAAAATCTACTCAACACAACGGTGTTGACAAAACGGCACTGGACCGTAATAATCAAATGTTATTTATATATTTATTTATAATTAATAATGACGGTCCAGTGCCGTATTGTCAACACCGCTTGTGTTGAAAAAAAAAAAATTACAATCATATTGATAAGGCATTTCCTCCCTATTATTTGCCTTATCCCGGGCATACTCGGTTGTGGATGGTTGTGGTGATGGTGTTGATGATGCTGATGATGATGATGATGATGATGATGATGATGATGTATTCGTGGATGATGGTCCGATTCTATTGCGGTGGCTATTGTAATGATGGTGGTTGGTTGCATCCGAATTCCGGCTATTGTGGTGTTGTGGCTGATCTATTGTTGATCATTTTGTTATGGTCTGGACTGTAACGAACAAATAAACATCGTTAAGACAGCACGAACATTTATTTGTCTGCGTACAGTGCTCTCCAGTGCATTCCAGCAATGACATTCCAAGCTCAATCTAGTCAACGTCCAATCAAAGGATGATCGACAAGCTCTATCCCGCAGCAGCGAAAGCGACTTCACTACTCTCGAGACTGAGCCCGCCAAACACCCTGAACCCGACGCCAACGCTGTCAAACTCAATGTGCCAAAACTGGACTGGAGTGGAGAACACTGCACTTTCAACAACGCCTGCCTCCCTTTTACGGCAGTGTTGGAATCACCCTCGAGTGCTGTTACCCAGTCATCGGATCACCCGTGGCACTACAAAAAATACACTTAAAACATAGACAACACAACATTTAACAAAAAAGGAATTGGGGAATACGAATAAGGATTGGAAGGATACTTGGGATGTGGAATCATAGGACAAGACCGTTGTCTCTGGCGAATCGGTAAATGATCCTCATGTAGAGGAGGTCCCTGGTAGCCAACACTTCTCTGATTTCTGTACCCGGTCGTCTGCCGACATTCTCGACTGCGCTCAACAAGGAGGGTCTTGCAGTTTCAAACTCCACGCAAGACCACAGAAGGTGATCCACATCGTGGAATCCGTCACCGCAGCCACACACTTTTGTCTGAGCCAGAGTTATACGCTGTAGATGAGCATTCAACGCAAAATGATTCGACATCAGTCGAGACATCATCCGTATGAACGCCCGGTCCACAGAGAGCCCATCGAACCAAGGCCGCAGGGACACTTGCGGAGAGATCGAGAAGAGAAAACGCCCGAGTTCATCCGCCTCCCACATGCTCTGCCAGCGAAACAGGAAAAGTTGCTGAGGGAAACGAAGGAACTCCTGGGCCGAGATAGGTCGGTCGTAAAAAGCGCCTTCTTGGACGCCTGTTTTGGCCAGTGAGTCAGCCTTTTCATTGCCGGGAATTCCACAATGAGAAGGGACCCAGATTAGCGAGATCCTATACGCCTTATCGAACATTGAGCCAAGCAGTTCAATGATTTTGATGGTGAGGAAATCCTGACTCTTAACAGCCTTCGGAGATCTCAGAGCTTCAATAGCACTAAGGCTATCAGTGAAGATGAAGTACTGGTCCGAAGGTCTCGCTGCTATCATCGATAGTGCGTAAAATATTGCGGCTAGCTCTGCGGTGTAAACACTACATGGCTGCCTCAATTTGAAAAAAGCTTCGGTGAACTCGCTAAAAACACCGAAGCCAGTGCCCTCCTCAGAGGATGATCCATCAGTGTAGTACTGGCTTATTTGGTCTAAATGACCATACTTATTCATGAAAATACCCGGAACTACCCTCGGGCGAAGATCATTAGGTATGGTCTTAATTTCCTCGTGCAATGAGGAATCTGTTATGAAAATGGAACTGTAGTTCTCAGGAAGGGCAGCACGATTTAATGCCTGTGGAGCGCTAGGATGCACTTGTAGGGCAACAAAATCTTCGTAGATCTTGAGGATTTTGCTCTTAGAACCTGTCTCTAGAAGCGCTTCAAAATTTTCTATTATCAAGGGATTTGATACTGAACAACGGACTAGAAGGCGAAGCGACAGCATTTCAAAACGTAGTTTGAGCGGCATCACTCCGGTCATCACTTCTAGGGACATGTTGTGTGTAGATTTCATGCTCCCTAGTGCGAGTCTAAGACAGCGGTACTGTAGCCTTTCGAGCTTGAGTATCAACGTATTGGATGCCCAATGGAAGCATATGCTTCCATATTCCAATACGGATAGTACCGTTGTCTTATACAGTCTCAGAACGTCTGATGGATGTGCGCCCCACCAGAATCCTGTGACTGTCCTTAGAAAGTTGATTCTTTTACTGCATTTTTGCACCAGACGGGTGAAGTGAGTACTCCAGTTTAGCCTAGAATTGAACCATACACCAAGGTATCGAAAATTGTCGGTAATTGATATCTTTTCACCATACAGAAAGACATCAATTTTCGGGTTATATAGCCTTTTCTCCCTGTTTTTTCCCGTATCGCTAAAAGGAGAAAAGACTACCATCTCAGTTTTCGTTGCAGAGAACTTGATACCAAGGTTTTCAGACCACTCGGAAAGATTGTCCAGAGTGGTTTGTAAAGCCAGTTGTATTTCGTCGGCGTCTCTGCTTGCAACAGATATAACGCCGTCGTCTGCCAATTGTCTAAGACTGCAGTTTGGCGCTAGACAAGAGTCTATCTCACTAACATAAAAGTTATACAACAGGGGACTCAAGCAGGACCCTTGTGCCAGTCCATGGAAACTGGTCCGTTTTAACTGCACGTGACCATTGTTGAAATTCATAGCTTTTTCCGACAAAAGGTTGAATAACAAGTTATTCAACTTTGGTCCCAGGCCCGCATTTTCTAACTTTTGACTCAGTTTGTATGGAGAAACTGAGTCAAATGCCCCCTGTATGTCAAGGAAGATAGACCCCATGTTCTGCTTGCGTGCACGGGCAAGCTCTATTTCAGTGACCAAAAGCGCTAAACAGTCATTAGTACCCCTGGCTTTACGAAAACCAAACTGAGTACTTGAGAGAAGGTTGTTGGTTTCCAACCATTCTTCTAACCGTAAAAGAATCATCCTTTCAAGGAGTTTTCTCAGACACGAAAGTAATGATATCGGCCGATATGAATCGTGTCTTGATGGCGGTTTGCCAGGCTTCAAAATAGTGACAACTTTCACTTCCCTCCATTCTTGCGGGACGCTGTTGAACTCCAACATATCGTTGAAGATTCTTAACAGACGTTTCTTGCCCATGTCGGGAAGATTTTGCAGCAGTTTGCTGTTGATCTGATCCAGGCCTGGGGAAGAATTTTTGCTTGAAAGGAGAGCAAGCGATAGCTCAACCATAGTGAACGGTGAGTCCATGATAGGGTCACTGCCAGGCGCATTTTGATGAAAGTTCTGCGCAGGAACGAAATCAGGGCAAAGCTTGTGGGCAAAATCATTCAACCACTCGCCAGAAAAGCTTTCGCTCTCGTTAGTGTTATTGCTGTTTCGCATCCTTCTAGCCATCCTCCAAAGTGAATTAAGTGAAGCGGAAGGGTCTAGGTTATTGACGTATCTACGCCAATAGCCCTTTTTCTTCGCCTTCAACAGGTTTTTGCACGATCTCTCCAGTCCTTTATATTTTTCATATAAAGACCTTGAGCCCGTGTCCCGGAATGCTTTAAACGCCTCCCGCTTCTTATTAAAAGCCGCTTGGCAATCCTTGTCCCACCAAGGAGTGGGAGGTTTTTTGAATGTCCTTGCTTGGTGGGAGCGCCTTGTTTGGGCCTCAAGAGCGCACTTGTTTATAATTGAAACAAGTTTTTCGTACTCCTGAACTGGAGACAAATCTTCCAAGTCAAGAGAAAGCGAAGCGGCTACTAATTCACCGTATCTTGTCCAGTCGATGTTCCTCGTTAAGTCACATTTAACAGGGATTCCACCTCCTGGACATCCTCCCTTGATGTAGGAAATTTCTATCGGCAAGTGATCACTGCCGATAGGGTCCTGGATCACCTTCCAACTAAAATCCAGGGCCATCGCTGATGGACATAGAGACAGGTCCAGTGCACTCGCCCTACTCTTAGTTGTCTGCATCCTAGTTGCCTCTCCTGAGTTGAGAATTGAAAACCCAAATTTGTCGCAGATGTCTCGGATAATAGGAGCGCGAATGTCATCCTTATCGCAGCCCCAGTCGACTCCGTGAGAGTTGAAATCTCCCAGGATCAAAAGTGGTCCAGGCAAGACCACTGCTAAATTTCCAAGATCCTCTTTGAACTTTTCAATTTTTTCCTTTTCATTGTTGGCTATCGGGGGGATATAAATTGAGGTAATTGTCACGTGAAGATCGCCAAGTTTTGCCTTGACTGCGACAGTTTCAATAATATCTTGTTTAGGGGTGAGTATTCTGGTGAAAGTGTGACTCTTTCGAACACCAATCAGTACCCCTCCACCCCTTGTAATGCGATCTTCACGGATTATATTATATCCGGGGAAGGTAAGATTAATGTCTTCCGATAGCCAAGTTTCACAGAGGGCGAACACATCACAGTTGTGCTCGCCCACTAGTGCTTTAAAGGAGTCTAGCTTACCAAGCAAACTCCTACAGTTCCACTGTATGATGGTGGGAATCGGAGGAATTAATCTTCCAATCGGACCATCATGCTTAAGCATGGCCATTGGGCCAGCCACTGTTTGATCATCCCCTTCAGGAAAGGAAGGGCCCAAGTAGCGATCATGTGCAGGTGCTGCGGGAGGTTCAGGGTCATGAGGAGGGACTCTAGGATCTCGGAAAGGGACGGGGTAGGGGTTTTCGGACAACCCCCGATTGGAAAAGCCAAGCTATCCAGAGGGGCTTCGGTCCTTGGGGATCGCTTCTTCTTGGGCTCCTTCCTGGCAGATTGAGGAGCGGGAGCAGAAGGATCAGCGTCACGAGTTGGGACTGAGGATGATGCTTTAGCAAGACGCTGTTGTGCCAAAGGTTTACTTTTTTTTTTTAGGACCTTCCGTTGTATCTTTTTGTATGATACTCTGGTCTTAGCTGATCTCAATGGCACCTGTTCGGGTGCAGTTGGGTTGGACTCGCCATTTGCAGCTGTATCCAAAACTGCAAAAGGGTTCGACGCGTTCGCACCTTTAAGGGCGTCGCTATAAGAGCCGCGTGCCCTCTCAGCTACCGTTTTTGTCTGTTCCCTTTGCAATTTACGGTACACCGGGCACAAGGCTACCTCATGCCAGTCTTCCCGACAATGCGAGCATTTTTGAGAGGGGGCTTTGCACTCCTCGGTGGCATGCGCCCCTCTGCATTTTCCGCAGCATATTTTGCGAGTGCAAAACGGATCGGCATGTCCGATCCGACTGCACTTCGAACAGGTGGCCACCCTTGGCACGTATGGCCGGTCGATCGGTATCCGGAGACCTTCAATAATGAGGGCCTGCGGAAGAACCGTACCCTCGAACGTGATCCTGATTGAGGAGGTCGGTACATATTTTTTTCCCTCCTTCGCTGAGGCGTCAAGCTTAAAAAGCTTTTTTGCCTCGAGCACTTTTACTTTTGGCGTACCTGGGGCTTGAAAAGCGCCCACGCCATATTTAACAATATCCTCTTCAGGATATTCGAAGTCCTGGATCACGCCGGACACTTCAACCAAACTACCGGGGATATAAACCCGGTAGTGCTCCGTAAACTCTGGATCAGCCGCAATGACGTTGGCTTGAGCCCGGTCCTTTGCGGTAACCCTGATCTTATTTGGACGCATCCGAAACACATCGGCAACGCCCGGGTACTTCTTAAACAGCGATGCCGCGATCGTCCTCACATCGAGCTGTTTTGTTCGTGGCATAAAATAAACAACCGGCTTACCCTCCCACGACGGCGGGTAAGCACGCGCTCCCCAAGCACAACAAAATAGGTAAAGTCGTTGCAAGAATGGGGCTAAAATGGGGCCCTACTTTTGTCACGATAATTGCCCCGTAGTCAGAAACGGATGGGGCAATTTTGTTTACCACAAATTATGACGTCACAAAATTTTTGACGTCATGGAGATGTGCAAAAAAATTGATTTGTGTATGCTGTTTTTTTCTCTTTCGCACTGCTTTGCTTGTTCGTTCTTCCATGCTTTTTGCTCTGTTTCTCTTATGGATCAAGGTAGCTGCTTTTGAGCCTGTGTGTAGAGGAGAGATTGAAATATGCAGTACTGTTTTTTCTGGATATCTAGAGGTGAGCAGGAGAAGTGAGAATTGAACTGTAGAGAGAAGAGATTGAAATATGCAGTACTGTTTTTTCTGGATATCTAGAGGTGAGCAGGAGAAGTGAGAATTGAACTGTGATTATTAGTGTATAATGCATATTTACCATATGATTTGCTGCGGCGGTGATGCGATGGTCCTTTTTAGTCGTGATAATCTAGTGTGGATCGGAGTAGGTTTTGTTTTACATGCGCTATATAGGATCGCAAGTTAAAGAAAATGTGTTTTTTGTGTACATTCTTGTATTTGTATTTGGTAAATGCAAAACTAGCAAACTATAATGAATATCATTGTTGAGTTTCAATGATCCATGGTTTTGTTAAGAATCGTCGTGGTGGACCGTGATGTAATGCATCGCCTTTATTCATCATCATCTTTTACTATTTAAGCAAAATGCCGCTGGACAAAGAAACAGATGATATGACGTTTTCATCTGAGTACAACCAATTTGTCAAGGATCGATCGAAAGGTAGCATTCAAATTGCATTTTGTATGGTTTAAACAGCTTTTTATAAATATATTGAAATATTGTGCGTTAGCTACTGACACTGGAAAGGAAAATACTGTTCCAATTGCAAAAGGTATGTTAACGTGGGAAAAATTGTATTAACTACTTTGTTAGTACTAAAGTCCGTCGAAGGATTCCGATTTGTCCACAGAAAAGTTTTAGCGGTTAAAGGAACTTTAACGTTGGCTTTTTTAAAAAGCTTTCAAATTATGTTTATGGAGCTATGCGACGCGTTGGTGGAAAGCGCGCAGTAACGATTTCCATCAACTATTGACATTTTATCGATAATTTGATTGAACGTATCGTCAGTGTTGATTTCATTCTCATCTCACAGGAAGAACAGCAATCGATGTAGTCAGCCAATTCGACATATTCTTCTTCGGTCTGGTTCATATTTGGTACTGGACTTTGTTCTGGGGTTGGCGATGTGCGCTGCATTTCATGGTTTAAATTGCTCGTTGCTATATTTTGGGTATGTTGTAAATAATAATATAACAATAACACTACGATGTAATCGAACTTTATATTCGTTAAACTTGTGTAATAAAGTCAACTAACATGGTTGGCTTGGTCCTGCATCCTGATTATCCTTTCCCGTAGGTTCCAGCGCCATATACTTTGCAGCTTGGCGATAAAACATGCCAGATTTGCGCAGACGTTTTAAGTCAGCCATTACAAAAACGGTAACAACACTTTCAAATAACACTATTTTACAAAGATCTCTCAGCTGGACCAACACCCAAGAAATAAACACCTATTAAAACTGAACTGAACAACTAAATACTTTGTGAGATAATGATTTTTCCTGTATTTAAAAAATATATGTTTCTTCTAATATCAAAGAGTTACAAACTTCATGGCACCAGAATATTTTTTTCGCTTTCACTTACTCCGCCGTCTGGCGTGATTTCAGACGGTTACGCGTTTAAAGGTACGAGGCGTGTATGTATGCGTTTGTGTGTGAGGTATAGCAGTGCAAGCAAGGGAAAACACCCGGCGTATACACACATGTATCGATACCTTTCAGAACAAAAATTTACTCCGTCTATACTGTCCGTGAGTGCGAGAGGAATGACATACGAGTTTGAGCGAAATGTAAAACCAATGCATCGATACGATCTAGACACAACATCGATATCGTTGGCAAACAAACATTGCTCGGCCTATCTCGTCTGTAAGTGCGAATGAAACAGTTATACGAGTGTGAACGAAACACAGAATCGTACGGTTACGGCAAATCCAAAACCTCATGACGTCACAGAATACTCGTACATAAGTGTAAACAAGTGAGCTAGACGATTTAGAGCAAGACACACGCTGTTTTGCCCCGTTCGTTTTGGTTGGGTCGGTGTTCCGATAGCGGCTCGTTGGATGCTACCAGCGGGACACTTTTTGCCACCTGGGTATTCTTTGCCAAAGTGGCACCACTACATGCGGCCTTCGATGTCGAAGGCCTTTCGTCGATCGCTATTTTTTTTGCCGCTGGCGCAGCCTTAGGGCGCCCAGGCTGTCGTTTTACCTCCCTGGAAGAATCATTCTCCCGATCCGAATCAGAGACATCCTGCTCTACCGCCATGGTAGAGCCGGGGACAACGGTGCGTATAGGGGAGGATAACACTTACCGTGACACACGATGCTCTAATAGACAAACGATGCTCACAGGCACACACACACACACACACACACACACACACACACACACACACACAGTAGGACTGCTACAAGCGCCGATCGATGCGATAACGCTGCGTCGATACGCTTGCTTATCGCTTGCAACGATCAGCAGCAACGATACACACACTCACACCACAAGAACACACGTCGATCGCTACTCGATCGATGGAAGTAACGGTACACGGTACACTCTTCGCACGAAGACAGGAGAAAGGCGGAGACACCGATAAGTGCGTACGGGTAATCGCGTTGACTACGCATTCGCACTCGAGAACAACAACCACTATCTGCCGTATACAAAATAGACAATGACGCTTCCGAGCGGAATACGTCCTCTCACTACGGAAGCTGGAGGCAGACTGAATAATCAAATGTTAATGAATAAATAAAAAAAAAAATTCTGAGAATTTTGAACATTCTGAGATTTCTGAGATGTTCGAAAATTCTGAAATTTCTGAGATTTCTAAGATTTTTGATATTCCTTAGATTTCTGAGATTTCTGGGATCTCTGACATTTCTGAAATTTCTGAGATTTCTGAGATATCTTAAAACTCTGGGAATTTTGAAAATGCTGAGATTCCTTAGAATTCTGAGATTTTTGAAATTTCGCAGATTTCTTAAATTTCCTGGATTTCTGAAATTTCTGAGATTTCTGAAATTTCTGAGATTTCTAAGAATTTTATCAATTCTGAGATTTCTGAAAATTCTAAAATTTTTGAAAATTCTGAGAGTTTTGAGAAATCTGAGATTACTGAGTTTTCTGAAATTTCTGAGATAATTAAAAAATCAGAGAATTTTGAAAATTATAAGAATTCTGAGACATCTGAGATTTTTGAAATATCTGAGATTCCCAAAATATCTGGGAAATGTGACATCTTTGAAAGTTTTGATATTTCTGAGACTTCTGAGATTTTTCTTATTTCTGAGAGTTCTGAGAATTCCGAAATTTCTAAAATTTCTGAGATTTCTGATATTTCTGAGATTTCGATATATTTCAAAATTCTTAGATATTTGAGAATTCTAAAATTATTGAAATTTTTGAGATTTCTGGTATTTCTAACAATTCTGATTTTTTTGAAAATTCTTAGATTTCTGAGATGGCTGAGATATCTGAAATTTCTAAGAATCATGAGATTTTTGAAAATTCTGAGATTTCTGAGCATTCTGATATTTTCGATATAACTGAGATTTCTGAGATTGCAGAGATTTATCCAAATTGTGAGATTTACTGAGAAATCTGATATTTTTGAAATTTCCGAAATTTCTGAGATTTCTAAGAAGTCTGATATTTTTAAAAATTCTGAGATTTACTGAGATTTCTGAGAATTTTGAAATTTCTGAGACTTCTGAGAATTCTGAAATTTCTAAGATTTGTGAGATTTCTGATATTACTGTGATTTCTTTGATATCTACAAATTCTGAAAATAATGAGATTTCTTACATTTTTGAAATTTCTGAGAAATCAGAGATAGCTGAGATCTCTGAGATTTCTAAGAATTTTGAGATTTCTTAATTTTCTGAGATTTATGAGATTCCTGATGTTTCTGATAGTTCTGATAATGCTGAGATTTTTGATATTTCTGATATTTCTAAAAATACTGAAATTTCCTAGCATTCTGAGTTCTCGAAATTCCTAAGATTTAATAGAATGATGATAATTTTAAAAATTCGAAATTTCTGAGAATTCTGAGATTTTTAAAAATTCTGAGATATCTGAGAATTTTGCGATTTTTTAAGTTTCTGAGATTTCTGAGATTTCTAAAAATTCTGAGATTTTTGAAAATTCTTAGATGTTTGAGAATTGCGCGATTTTTGAAATTTTTTTTTTCTAAAACTTCTGCGATTTCTGAGATTTTTGGATAATACGACATTTCTGGAATTTCTGAGATTATTGAAATTTTTTTGATTGCTGACAATTTTGAGGTTTTTAAAATTTCTGAGATTTCTGAAATTTCTGAGGTTTCTTAAATTTCTGAGTTTTCCAAAATTTCTGAGAATACGGAGATTTTTGAAATTTTTTGGAATTTTTGGGATTTCTGAGAATTCGGAGATTTCTGAGATTTTTGAAAATTCTGAGGGTTCTAAGAATTCTTAAATTTCTGCGATTTTTGAAATATCTAAAAACTCTAAAAATTTTGAAAATTCTGAGATCTCTGAGAACTCTAAAATTTTAGAGATTTCTGAAATTATTGAAATTTCTGAGAATTCTGAAATTTTTATAATATCTGAGATTTTTGAGAATTATGCGATTTCCGAGATTTCTGATATTTCTGAGATTTCTGATATTTCTGAGATTTCTAGGATTTTTGAAACTTCTGAGATTTTTGAAAATTTTTAAATTAACCGAGAATTCTGAGATTTTTGAAAATTCTGAGATTTCTGAAAATTTTCAAAATTCTGATATTTCTGAAAATTCTAAAATTTTTCAAATTTCTGAGATTTCTGAGATTTCTGAGATTTCTAAGAATTCTGAGGTTTTTGAAATTTCTGAAATCTCCACCATCTGTGAGAATTCTGCAAATCATGAGATTTCTATGAATTTAGAGATTTCTAAGAGTTCTGAGATTTTGAAAATGCTGAGATTTTTGAAAAATTTGAGATTTCTAAGAATTTTGAAATTTTTGGAAATTCTGAGATTTCTGAGGTTTCTGTAAGTTTTCAAAAGTTTGTGATTTCTGAAAATCTAAGATTTTTTAAAATTTAGAGAGTTCTGCAAATGCTGCGATTTCGGAGATTTTTGAAATTTCTGAGATATTTAATTTTTAGAGAATTTTGAAAACTATAAGATTTCTGAGAATTCAGAGATTATTAAAATTTGTAAGCTTTCTGAAATTTCTTAGATTCCTGAGCAATTGGAAAATTCAGAGATTGTAGAAGATTTTTAGATTGCTGAAAATTTTGATATTTTTGAAGTTTCTGAGATTTCCAAAATTTCTGAGAATTCTGACATCTTTGAAAGTTTTGATATTTCAGAGACTTCTGAGATTTGTGAAATTTCTGAGAGTTCCGAGAATACCGAAAGTTCTAAGATTTCTCAGAAATCTTAGAACTTTTAAGAATATTTAAACATTCTAAGATTTTTGAGAATTCTAAATCTTTTTAAATTTCTGAGATTTTTGAAATTTCTGAGATTTCTGTGATTTCGAATAATTATGAGGTTTCATAAATTTCTGAGATTTCCGAGATCTCTGAGAATTTGGAAAATTTTGAGATATCTGAGAAATCTGAGTTTTCTACGAGTTTTGAGATTTTTGAAAAATATGAGATTTTTTAAAAATCTGAGATTTCTAAGAATTTTGAGATTTTTGAAATTCTGAGTTTTCTGAGATTTCTGATTTTTCTGAGATTTCTAAGAATTCTGACATATCTAAGAATCCTTAGATTTTTGAATATTCTGAGACTTCTGAGAATTCTGAGATTTTTTAACATATCTGAAATTTTTGAGATAACTCATATTTTAAAAAATTGAAAAGTTACTAAGATTTCTAAGAATTCTGAGCTTTTTGAAAATTGTGCGACTTTCTGAGAATTCTGAGATTTTTGAAATTTCTGAGATTTCTGAGATTTCGGAGATTTTTGAAATCTTAACATTTCCGAAAATTCTGAGATTTGTTTAAATTTCTGAGGTATCTGAGATTTTTAAGAATTCTGAGATTTTTGAAAATTCTTAGATTTCTGAGATTTTAGAGGTTAATGAGATCTCTGAAATTTCTAAGAATTTGGAGATTGCTGAAATTTCTGAGATTTCTGATATTTCTGATATTTCTGAGATTTTTGATATTTCTGATATTTCTTAGAATACTGAATTTTCTGAGCATTCTGGGTTTTTTGAAATTTCTAGGATTTATTTCCATTCTGAGAATTTTCATTATTCTGAAATTGCTAAGAATTCTGAGATTTCTAAAAATTCTGAGATTTCTGAGAATTCAATAATTTTTGAAATTTCTAAGATTTCTGAGATTTCTGAGATTTCTAAAAATTCGGAGATTTTTGAAAATTCATAGAGTTTTAAGAATTGTGAGATTTTTTAATTGTTTTATATAAAATTTCTGAGATTTCTGAGATTTTTGAATTACATGACAATTCTGAAAGTTCTGAAATTTTTGAAAATCTTTTGATTTCTAAGAATTTTGAAATTTTTTGAAATTTCTGAGATTTCTGTAATTGCTGAGATTCCCCAAATTTCTGACACTTCTGAGATTTTTGTAATGTTATGAAATTTTTGTGATTTCTGAGGTTTCTGAAATTTCTGAGATTTTTGAAAATTCTGAGAGTTCTGAAAATTCTTAGATTACTGAGTTTTCTGAGATCTCTAAAAATTCTGAAAATTTAGAAAATTTTTAAGATATTTCAGAGTTCTGAGATTTTCGAAAATTCTGATATTTCTGAAATTTCTGAGATTTCTAAAATTTTCGAGATTTCTGAGATTTTAGAGATTTCTGAGATTTTAGAGATTTCTGAGATTTTGAAATTTTTGAGATTTCAGAAATTTTTGAAATTCTTGAAAATTCAAAGATATCTGAGAATTCTGAAGTTTCTGTAATTTCTGAGATTTCAGAAATTTCTGAGAGTTAGAAAATTTCTGAGAATTCTGATATTGTTTTTAATTTCTGAGATTTCTGAGATTTCAGCGATTTCTGAGATTTCTCCGATTTCTGATATTTCTGAGATTTCTGAGATTTCAAGGATTTATGAAAATTCTGAGATTTTTAAAAATTCTTCGTTTTCTGAGAATTCTGAGGTTTTTGAAATTTTTGAGATATCTGACATTTCTGAGAATGCTGATATTTCTAAGAATACTGAGATTTTTTAAATTTCAAGATTTCTGAAAAATCTGAGATTTTTTCAATATCTGAGAAATCTGGGATTTCTGAAATTTCTGAGATTTTTGAAAATTCTTAGATTTCTTAGATATCAGAGATTGCTGAGATCTCTGAAATGTCTAAGAATGTTATTATTTCTGAAATTTCTGAGAATTCTGATATTTCTGAGATTTTTTATATTTCTGATATTTCTTAGAAAACTAAAACTTCTGAGCATTCTAAATTTTTCGAAATTCTTAAGATTTATTAGAATTCTGAGAATTTTAAATATTCTGAAATTTCTAAGAATTTTGAGATTTTTTAAAATTTTGAGATTTCTGAGAATTCTGTGATTTTTGAAATTTCTAAGATTTCTAAGATTTCCAAGAATTCTGAGAGTTTTGAAAATTCTTAGTTGATTAAGAATTGCGGGATTTTTTAAATTTTTT
Organism: Anopheles maculipalpis; assembly: GCF_943734695.1. Classification (NCBI taxonomy): domain Eukaryota; kingdom Metazoa; phylum Arthropoda; class Insecta; order Diptera; family Culicidae; genus Anopheles; species Anopheles maculipalpis. Next base: position 59,709,016 of record NC_064871.1, read on the forward strand.
ATTTTTACAAAATTTCTGAGATTTCTGAGATTTTTGAATAATATGACATTTCTGAAATTTCTGAGATTTTTGAAAATTTTTCGATTTCTGAGAATTTAGAGATTTTTTGAAATATCTGAGATTTCTGAAATTTCTGAGATTTCTGAAATTTCTGAGATTTCTGAGATTTCTGAAATTTCTGAGATTTCCAAAATATCTGAGAATTCTGAGATTTTTGAAAATTTTTGAAATTTTTGTAATTTATGAGATCTCTGAGATTTTTTAAAATTCTTAGAGTTCTGAGAATTCTTAGATTTCTGAGATTCCAGATATATCTAAGAATTCTGAGATTTGGAAAATACTGACATTTCTCAGAATTCTGAGATTTTGAAAAATTCTGAGATTTCTGAAATTTCTCAGATTTCTAAATTTTTTTAGATTTCTGAGGTTTTTGAGATTTCTGAGATTTTTGAAATTTCCGAGATTTCAGAAATTTCTCAAATTCTTTAAAATTCTAAGATATCTTAGAATCCTGAAATTTCTGTAATTTCTGAGATTTCAGAAGCTTCATGGATTTTGAAAATTTCTGCGAATTCTGATATTTTTTTAATTTCTGAGAATTCTGAGATTTCTGAGATTTTTGAATATTGTGACATTTTTGAAATTTCTGAGCTTTTTGAAAATTTTTTGATTCCTGAGAATTTTGAGATTTTTAAAATTTCTGAGATTTCTTAAATTTCTGAGATTTCCAAAATTTCTGAGTTTTCTGAGATTTTTGAAATTTTTTGAAATTTTTGGGATTTCTGAGGTTTCCGAGATTTCTGCGATTTGTGAAAATTCTGAGGGTTCTGAGATTCTGAGATTTCTGAGATTTCTGAAACATCGAAAAATTCTGAATGTTTTTTAAATTCTGAGATTTCTGAGATCTCTAAAATTTTAGAGATCTGATATTTCAGAGATTTCTGGTATATCTGAGATTTTCGAGATTTTTGAAAATTCTGAGATTTTTGAGAATTTTGAGATTTGCTGAGAATTCTGAGATTTTTGAAAATTCTGAGGTTTCTGAGATATCTTAGAATTTTGAAAATTCTGAGAGTTCTGAAAATTCTGAGATTTTGGAAATTTCTGAGGTTTCTGAGATATTTAAAAATTCAGAGAATTTTGAAAATTATAAGATTTCTGCGAATTCTGAGATTTGTAAAATTTGTGAGATTTCTACAATTGCTAAGATATCTGCGAAATTGGAAATTTCTGAGATTTCTGAAGTTTCTGACATTTTAGAAAATTTTAAGATTTTCTTTCTAAATCTAAGATTTTTAAGAAATTTAAAGAAATTTTAAGGAAGAGATTTCCAAAATTTCTGAGAATTCTGACATCTTTGAAAGTTTTGATATTTCTGAGACTTCTGAGATTTATGAAATTTATGAGCGTTCTTAAAATTCCGAAACTTCTAAGATATCTGAGATTTCTGATATTTCCGAGAAATTTAAAATTTCTGATATTTTTGAGAATTCTAAATCTTTTAAAAATTCTGAGATTTCTGAAAATTCTTAGATTTTTGAAATTTCTGAGATTTCTGAGATTTCTAGGAATTCTGATGTTTTATAAATTTCTGAGATTTCCGAGATATCTGAGAATTTTTAAAATTCTGAGATATCTGAGAATTCGGAGATTTCTAAGAGTTCTGAGATTTTTGTGAAATATGAGATTTTTGAAAAATTTGAGATTTCTGAGATTTCTGAGATTTCTGAGTTTTCTGAGATTTCTTAGAATTCTGACATTTCTAAGAATTCTGAGATTTTTGAAAATCAGAGATTTCTGAAAAAATCTGAGATTTTTCACATATCTGAAATTTTTGAGATTCCTGAGAAAATTTTTTTTTAAATTGAAAAATTTCTTAAATTTCTAAGAATTTTGAGCTTTTTGTAAATTGTGAGATTTTTTTTAGAATTCTGAGATTTTTGAAATTTCTGAGATTTCGGAGCTTTTTAAAATTTTGAAATATTTAAATATTCTAAGATTTTTTTAAATTTCTGAGGTATCTGAGATTTCTAAGAAGTCTGAGATTTTTGAAAATTCTTAGATTTCTGAGATTTGAGAGATTGCTGAGATCTCTGAAATTTCTAAGCATTTTGAGATTTCTAAAATTTCTGAGGTTTCTGATTTTTCTGATATTACTGATATTTCTGAGATTACTGATAATTCTGAGATTTTTCGACATTCCTAAGATTTATTAGTATTCTGAGAATTTTCATTTTTCTGAAATTGCTAACAATTCTGAGATTTTTAAAAATTCTGAGATTTCTGAGAATTCTCTGATTTTTGAAAATTCTGAGATTTCTGAGATTTTTATAATTCTGAGATTTTTGAAAATTCTTAGATTTATAAGAACTGTAAGATTTTTGAAAAAAAATGTTTACATAAAATTTCTGAGATTTCTGAGATTTTTAAATTATACGACATTTCTGAAATTTTTGACATTCTTGAATTTTTTTTTCATTTGTGAGAATTTATAAATTTTTTGAAATTTCTGAATTTTTAAAAAATTCTGAGATTTCCTCAATTTCTGAGAATTCTGAGATTTTTGAAATTTTTTGAAATTTTTGGGATTTGTGAGGTTTTTGAAATTTCTGAGATTTCTGAGAATTCTTAGATTTCTGAGATTTCCGAGACATCTAAAAATTCTGAAAATTTTGAAAATTCCCACATTTTTCAGAATTCTGAGATTTTTGAAACTTCAGAGATTTCTGAAATTTCTGAGATTTCTAAATTTTTTGAGATTTCTGAGATTTTTGAAATTTTTGAGATTTCAGAAATTTCTGAAATTCTTGAAAATTCTAAGATATCTGAGAGTTCTGAAGTTTCTGTAATTTCTGAGATTTCAGAAGTTTTGAGATTTAGAAAATTTCTGAGAGTTAAGATAATTTTTTAAATTCTGAGATTTCTGCGATTTCTGAGATTTCTCCGAATTCTGATATATCTGAGATTTCTAAGATTTATGAAAATTCTGAGATTTTTGAAAATTCTTCGATTTCTGAGAAATCTGAGGTTCTGAAATTTCTGAGATATCTGACATTCTGATATTTCTAAGAATACTGAGATTTTTAAAAACTAGAGATATCTAAGAATTTCAAGACTTTAAATTTCTGAGATTTTAGAGATTTTTTAAATTTCTGAAATTTTTGAGATTTCTGAGATTTCAAAATTTTTTGAGCTTTCTGAGATTTCTGAAGAAGATTTTTGACATTTCTAAGAATTCTGATATTTTTTAAAGTTCTGAGATTTCTTAGGATTTTAAAAATTCTGAGATTTCTGAAAAATCTGAGTTTTAGTAAATTTCTGAGAAAATGGAGATTTTTAAACCTTTTAAAATTTCTAACATTTCTGAAATTTCTGAGCTTTTGAAAATTCTGAGATTTTTGAAATTTTGAGATTTCTGAAATTTCTGAGATTTCTGAATTTTTTGAGTTATCCAAAATATCTGAGAGTTCTGAGATTTTTGAAATTTTTTGATATTTTTGGGATTTCTGAGGTTTCTGAGATTTCTGAGATTTTCGAAAATTCTGAGGGTTCTGAAAATTCTTCGATTTCTGAGATTTCTGAGATATCTAAAAACTCTGAAAATTTTGAATCTCAGAATTCTGAGATTTTTGAGATTTCTGAGATTTTTGAAATTTCTGAGATTTAGAAAATTTCTGAGAATTCTAATATATTTTTAATATCTGAGATTTCTGAGATTTCTGCGATTTCTGAGATTTCTGCGTGTAGTGTCGTAAGTATAGGTAGTATGTAAGCGTATAGTGGAAGCGTTAGATGTAAGTACATGTATGTATTAGTAAGAAGGAGAATAAACCGGACAGTCATAAAACAGCACTTGAAGGATCAACACCTAACTCCATAACAGTTGGCGACGAGAATGGGATCCAAACCCACGCGTGCACAGCACATTGGATTAGCAGGATAAAGCAAACGTTAAAGTCAAATTATTAGTCATGTCGGTAATCGGTGAAATCGAACCATTTGTCATGGGTGAAAGCATCAAGGAGTACTTGGAAAGAATGGAATTTTTTTCCAAGTGAAAGAAGTCGAATCATCGAAGAAAACAATAATGTTGTTAACCTTGGGTGGAGCGTCGCTCTACAGTCTTATATCAAAGCTAGTGTTACCTGAACAGCCAAAGACGGTAAACTACGAGAAGCTGTGCGTTAAGCTACAAGACCAGCTGGAACAGAAAGTCAACATAGTGGAGGAACGTTTCAATTTCAGAAACTGTCTACAAAAGGATCAGTCGGTTGCGGAGTACATAGTAGAATTAAAAGCGCTTGCACAATCGTGTAAGTTCACGTGTTGTTTAACGGAAAGCTTGCGAGATCAACTAGTAGCTGGTGTTCCAGACGAAGGATTGAGAAAACGTCTTCTACGAGAATCGGACTTAACATTCGTGAGTGCAGAAAATATAGCCAGAACGTGGGAAGCTGCTGATGAACAAAATGAAACATTTACATCGAAAGAGAAACAGAGGGAAATGGCGGCGATTAAGTGCGCGCCAAAACGAAGCGTCGGTCCGAAAGTGCACTACTACCGTGGAAGCAGTACACCTTTACACCAACAGAGCAGAGCGCACAAGCAAGAAATGAAGTGTTACAGATGTGGAAGATCACATGATCCACAGACATGTCCTGCGCGTATGTGGCAGTGTTTCAACTGCAAAAAATATGGTCATGTGTCGTCGTGTTGCCGAAGTACGAATGTGCAGAGTTTGAGGTCGGAAGAAAAGGATGTGTTGCTAACACGCATATCCGAAGATAGAGCGATTAGTGGTCCAGAAGTGTGCGTATTGAAAATCAATGGTATAGACATTGCGTTTGAGATGGACTGCGGTGCGTGTAATACAGTCTTACCGGAGAATGTGTACCGGAAAGAATTTGCAAATATCGAGTTAGAACAAACACATTTGCGTTTTATTACTGCATCAGGTCAAAGTTTAACACCGTAAGGAAAAATACGTGTAAATGTAAATTTGTACTATAAATACGCATGAGGGGTTATACAAGTACACTAGAATGCCATTTGGGGTTCAATCGGCGCCTGCAATATTTCAATCAATAATCGATCAAGTATTGTTAAAAACTAAAGCCTGTGCGTATATGGACGATATATTAATAGGTGGAGAAAACGAAAAACAATGTAAAGAGAATTTATGCGAAGTTCTTAAAAGGCTAGAAATGCATAAAATGAAGATAAACGAAAAGAAGTCGGAATTTTTTAAAACTGAAATTGAGTACCTGGGCTACAAAATATCAAAAAAATGGAATAACACCAAATGAGTCAAAAGAGAAAGCTATTAGTAAAGCTCCGGTACCATCAGATGTGATGAAATTACAAGCGTATCTAGGCATGATAAATTATTACAGTAGGTTTTTGCCAAACTTAGCAACAATATTGAGTCCTCTGTACGAACTTCTACGAAAAGACAAAAAATATGTATGGTCAAAGGAATGTCAGGAATCATTCACAAAAATGAAATCGATGTTAAAAGACAACAACGTTTTGGTACCATTTGATCCTAAAAAACCTGTGGTATTAGCAGTAGATGCAAGTCCTTATGGTGTAGGAGCAGTTTTGTCACATGAAATCGGAGGAGTAGAAAAACCTATTTATTTTGCTTCAGCAACTCTTTCTCAAGCACAGAGAAACTATGCTCAGGTCCATAAGGAAGCATTAGCTGTTGTTTTTGGTGTCCAGAAATTTCACAAGTACATTTACGGAATCAAATTCAAACTCGTAACAGATAACTCCGGAGTAAAAGAAATATTCAAACCGTCACGAACAACTTCTTCTATAGCAGTAGCTAGGCTGTGCCGATGGGCATTGTTATTACCCAATTATGAATATGTCATAGAACATAGGCCAGGAAAATGTATGGGTCACATGGATCGGTTAAGCAGATTACCATAGGCAGAAGATTGAGAAGTAGAAGAAGAGTTCACACAATTGAATGGAATTTCGTCTTCCTCAATTGTCGATATAGAGTTGGTGAAACAATTTCAAAAGTCAGACAGTAAATTACAAAAAGTCTACAAAAACGTTCAGCATGAATGGTCAAAAAATGTGAAATGTGAGTTAAAAGATAATGCTAAAGTTTGTAACAGTTTAGCAATAGAAAATGAAGTGTTGTTTTTCAACAATCGAGCAGTAATACCAGATAAGCTGAAAGATAAAATTGTCAGTCTATTCCATGAAAATCATGATGGGTTAGTAAAAATGAAAATGTCAGCTAGAAAACTTGTATGGTGGAAAAACATGGACAAAGATTTTGAGCAGTTTCTAAAGGCATGTCAAGTCTGTCAGTGTAGACAACCCGTACGAAAAGAAATAGTCACAACCAAATGGGTACAATGTACGCGTCCATTTCAAAGAGTACATATCGATTTTTCTTTTTTGAAAATAGTACATTTTTCATAATAGTTGATAGTTTTCCAAGTTCATGGAGGTAAAAATTATGAAAAGTGCTAAAGCTGAAAATGTGATAGAGAAGTTAGAAATATTCTTTGCATGCTTTGGATTACCAGAGGAAATCGTATCAGATAATGGTCCTCCTTTTGGTTCAGAAAAATTTGTAATGTTTTTGAGAGCAAAAGACATAAAAATCAGTAAGTCCCCTCCGTACCACCCACAGTCGAACGGGTTGGCCGAGAGAGCGGTTAGGACAGTAAAAGACAAGCTGAAGAAGTATTTGTTGGATATGAGATTGAAACCATTAAGTCTACAAAGGAAGCTAAATTATTTTCTAATCAGCTATAGAAATAGTCCATGTACGGTTACCAAAGTAACGCCATCAGAAAGAGTATTTTGTTACGTACCACATACATTAGTAGCGAAATTAAACCCTAGGAAAGGACATGAAAGAAAAACATCGAGTAAAGAAGAGTCAAGAAGACTAGTTCCAATGGTGAAATATCAAGATCATTATAAAGAAGAAGAAGAAGTCTATTACAAAAACCACTTTAAGGAATACGTGAGATGGATTCCAGCGATAATAAAGAAGAAGATAATTAGTCTAAGATATTTAATAAGTCTAAATGGAGTAGTACGATTGGTACATGCAAATCAAATAAGGAAAAAGGATACAGGAATGTATAAAAATGTTGTCGTAATACCAAGAAATGAAAATAAGTCATTTAAAAGGAAAAGGAGTGAGTCTAGTCCTCCACCTTTAAGACGGTCGAAAATGTTGGAAGGACAACCTAGATTAAAGTATCCGAGATAGAAGCAAACTTTGTTTAAGGGGGAGAATGTAGTGTCGTAAGTATAGGTAGTATGTAAGCGTATAGTGGAAGCGTTAGATGTCAGTACATGTATGTATTAGTAAGAAGGAGAATAAACCGGACAGTCATAAAACAGCACTTGAAGGATCAACACCTAACTCCATAACACTGCGATTTCTGATATTTCTGAGATTTCTGATATTTCTGAGATTTCTGAGATTTCAGCAATTTATGAAAATTCTTCGATTTTTGAAAATTCTTCGATTTCTGAGAATTCTGAGATTTTGAAATTCCTGAGATTTCTGAGAATACTGAGGTTTTAGAAATTTTTGAGATTTTTGACATTTCTGAGAATTATGATATTTCTAAGAATTCTGAGATTTTTAAAAACCTGAGATATTTTAGAATTTTGAAACTTTAGAAAATTCTGAGATTTTTGAGATTTTTGAAAAATATGAAAATTCTGAGATTTCTGAGTTTTCAGATTTTTCTGCGCATTCTGATAATTCTAAGTATTCTGACATTCCTAAGAATTCTGAGATTTTTGAAAATTCTGAGATATTTAAGAATTGTGATATTTTTGCAATTACTGAGATTTTTAAGATTAATGAGATTTTTAAAGTTTAAAGTAAAGAATTCTGAGATTTTTGAGAATTCTGAGATTTCTGCGATTTCTCCGACATCTGCGAGAATTTTGAAAATTCTGAGATTTCTGTGTTGGATATAGAAGCATCTAGTATTCAACGAAGCCAAAAAAGTTTATATGATCAAAATAGTAAGCTCATAAAATCAGAATGATTAAGAACTTGTATTAACTACACGTTTCTTTTCACGCCTTAAACTACTCTGTTCTAACAGGTTATGGGCCCAGGGCATTTTTCGGAAGAGAAGTGAATATTTGTCTCGGTTCGTTCGTAAAATCGTTGTTCCAGAATGGATGGCCGATTTAGTATGGTGAAACTGAACAACAGTAGCTACACCAGCTGGCGCTTCAAAGTGGAATTGCTGTTGGTCCGTGAGGATCTTTGGTGCTACGTGGAACCAGGAGTGAAGCCGGAAGCAGTGTCGCAAGATGTTTGGGACGCCGGTGTCGCCAGGGCCAGAGCGACAATAGGCCTACTCATTGAAGACAACCAACACGGATTGATTCGTTCGTCGAAGACAGCACGCGAGGCGTGGTTATCGTTGCAGAACCATCGTAGGAAAACGACACTTACATCGAAGGTGTCATTGCTGAAAAGGGTTTGCGATAAACGTTTTTCGGAAGGAGATGACATGGCCGAGCACTTATTCGAGATGGAAGAACTGTACGAGCAGCTCCAAAATGCCGGACAAGAACTTGCTGAAAATCTCAAAGTCGCGATGATTTTGCGAAGCCTACCAAGTTCATTCGACACTTTTACCTCCGCATTAGAGATTCGATCTGATGAGGATCTTACGATGGAGTTGGTGAAAAGGAAGCTGATCGATGAGATCGAAAAGCATCGTGGAGCGTCAATGGATTCGGTGTTGAAAGTTGGTGCTGGAAAACGTCGGGAGAGGCAGCAGAAACCTCTGATGTCTTACCAGAGCAACAAGACGGGTCACAAGAAACTGGATTGTCCGGAATTGACTCGAGCTCCGGAAAGCAGCAGCAGACGTGGCAAGATACATCGAAAGAAGGACGATACAGTTACTTTTGCGTTTCAAAGCGATTCAAAGTCATGGGTTGTAGATTCTGGGGCATCTAGCCATATCGTCGCAGACCGGAAATATTTGAGTGAATTGCGAATCAGCGATGTGAAATGGGTGAAATTGGCCGATGGAAAACGAGTTCCAGTTGACGGAATAGGTACCGTGAATATTACGTTGTGTGACGAAAACGGAGTATCGAGGAAGGTCTAGTTGAGCGATGTGTTGTTTACGCCAAGTTTAACCATGAATTTGCTGTCGGTGTCGCAGATAACTAATTCAGGTGCAAGAGTGGAGTTCGACGATCATGTTGGATGTCGAATTATGTATGGTAAAGCGACAGTGGCGTGTGCACATTCCGTCAATGGATTGTACGTTTTGGAACAGCCGGACAAGATCGTGTTGGCAGCTAGAAGTAACCACAATCAGGAATGCGAGTACATATGGCATAAAAGGTTCGGGCATCGTGACATGAGAGCCATAAATCGAATAAGCAAAGAGAAGTTTAGGATACAGTCCTCAGCAGAATGGAGTTGCAGAGCGAAAGAATCAATATCTTTTGGAGATGGTTCGATGCATGCTTGCCGACTCAAACATGCAGCAATGTTATTGGGCTGATGCGTTGAACACAGCAGTTTACTTGCAGAACATCTTGCCTACAACATCAGTTGCTGTTTCACCATTCGAGTTATGGTACGGAGTAAAGCCTGACGTCAAACATTTGAAGGTTTTTGGTTGCAGTGCGTGGGTACATATCCCAAAGGAAAAGCGAGGGAAGCTTTCAGCTACTGCAAAACGACTCACTTTCGTAGGTTATTCGTCGGAGCACAAGGCATATAGATTGCTTGACGAAGATACACGAAAGGTAATTGTTAGCAGAGACGTTTGGTTTGATGAGAACACGAAGCCTTTAACAAACGAACGTACTAGTAAAGCCGATCATAATGTGGAAATAGCGTTTCAGACAGCTAGTAAGAAATCTGAGTTGTTTTATCAAGAAAGTGATAGTGAAGATGAAACGTTTGATACGGCCACTAGTGATATCATTGAAGAAACTGAAGATCATGTCCCTGCAAATGATTCTAACGTATGTGAAGACATCGAATGTGTACCGAGAAGGTCAAATCAAACAACGAAAGGAGTACCAGCGAAGCGGTATCCAGAAGTAACCGGTGTTACGAAACAAGACACTTGCGAACCAAGAAGCTACTTGGAGGCGATGCAGAGTGTCGATAATACGGCTTGGATATCTGCTATGGAGGAGGAAATAGCCTCTTTGATCGAAAATCAGACCTGGGAGCTAGTACCGTTGCCAGCAGGAAAGAAAGTTGTCGGATGTAAGTGGACATACAAGATGAAAGAAAATGAGAACGGCGAGGTGGTACGCTATAAGGCGAGATTGGTCGCGCAAGGATTTTCTCAACAGTTCGTCACGGATTATGATGAAGTCTTTGCCCCAGTGGCGAAACAAATCACTCTTCGTACCTTGCTGTCGATAGCTGCTAAGAAGAATTTGGTGGTAAAGCACTTGGACATCAAATGCGCTTATCTGTATGGCTACTTATCTGATAAAGTTTATATGAAGCAGCCTCCAGGATTTCAGTCGGGAGAAAATCTGGTGTGTCGGCTCAAGCGGAGCATATATGGTCTGAAACAGTCAGCACGTGTATGGAACAAACGGATTGATCATACATTTAGAAACATGGGTTTTCAATCCGGGAAAGCAGACTCGTGCCTGTATATAAGAAACAAGAATGGTAAGCGTTGCTTTATTCTTATCTACGTGGATGATATGCTCATATTTTGTGATTCGGAGGATGAATACAACAGCATACAATCTACACTTGAAAAGGAATTCAAGGTGTCAAAGCTTGGTGTTATACGGCAGTTCCTGGGCATACATGTTGAAAAAGTCAAAGGACATTATACGCTTGACCAGAAGAATTACATCGAGAAAGTCATTGCTCGGTTTGGTCATGAAAATTCGAAACCATCGAAGATACCCATCGATCCCGCGTATATAAAGCAAAAGGAGGAGAAATTACTGAAAACGAATGAATCGTATCGATCGTTAGTGGGGAGTTTGCTGTATGTTGCGGTGAATACACGACCCGATATTTGTATCAGTACGTCATTACTGTGCAGGAAGGTATGGAATCCAACTAATCGAGATTGGACTGAAGCAAAACGTGTCCTACGTTATCTGTCGGGAACTAAGGATCTGCGTTTACACTTAAGCGATGGTCATGGAAAACTCGAAGGTTTCGCTGATGCTGATTGGTCCGGTAATGAAGATGACAGAAAGTCTATTGCGGAGGACTCATAAGTTGGGGAACCAGAAAACAAACGTGTGTTTCGCTTTCGTCAACAGAAGCTGAGTTCGTGTCATTGTCCGTCTGTTGCCAAGAACTACTAAAAAAAGAAACGAATCCAATCGTCGTGTGGGAAGACAACCAGTCTTGTATCAAAATGGTAGAATAAGATCGTATTGATAGTCGTACCAAACATATTGATACCAAACATGCCTTCACTAAAGATTTGCGCCAGAAATGGAATCATCGAGCTACGTTACTTATCAACGGATCAAATGGAAGCGGACATTGTGACGAAGTCATTTGAACGAATTAAGTTGGAACGACATCGAACGGCAACCGGTGTTAAAGGATGAAGATTTCTTCGTTGAGGAGGAGTGTTGGATATAGAAGGATTTAGTATTCAACGAAGCCAAAAGAGTTTATATGATTAACATAGTAAGCTCATAAAATTAGAATAAATCAGAACCTTGTATTTACTACACGTGTCATTTCACGCCTCAAACTACTCTGTTCTAACATTCTGAGAATTTAGAGATTTCTAACAGTTCTAAGGTTTTGAAAAATCTGAGATCTTTGAAATTTCTGAGATTTCTAAGAATTTTGAGATTTTTGAAAATTCTGAGATTTCTGAGATTTCTGAAAGCTTTAAAAATTCTGTGATTTCTGAAAATTCTTAGATTTCTGAAAATTCTAATTTGTTTGAAATTTCTGAGATTTCTGAAATTTCTTAGATTTCCAAAATTTCTGAGAATTATGACATCTTTGAAAGTTGTGATATTTCTGAGACTTGTGAGATTTGTGAAATTTCTGAGAGTTCTGAGAATTCCGAAACTTCTTAGATTTCTGAGATTTCTGAGATTTCGGAGATTTTTAAAATTCTAATATTTCTGAAAATTCTGAGATTTTTTTAAATTTCTGAGGTATCTGAGATTTCTAAGAATTCTGAGATTTTTTAAAATTCTTAAATTTCTGAGATTTGAGAGATTGCTGAGATCTCTGAAATTCTAAGGATTTTGAGAATTCTAAAATTTCTGAGATTTCTGATTTTTCTGATATTTCTGATATTTCTGATATTTCTGATATTTCTGAGATTTTTGATATTTCTGATATTTCTTAGAATACTGCAACTTCTGAGCATTCTGAGTTTTTCGAAATTCCTTAGATTTATTAGTATTCTGAGAATTTTCATTATTCTGAAATTGCTAACACTTCTGAGATTTTTAAAAATTCTGAGATTTCTGAGAATTCTGTGATTTTTGATATTTCTAAAATTTTTGAGATTTCTGAGTTTTTTGAAAATTCTGAGAGTTCTGAGAATTCTGAGATTTCTGAGATTTCTGAAATTTCTGAAATATTTAAAAGTTCAGAGAATTTTGAAAATAATGTGATTTTTGAGAATTCTTAGATTTTTGAAATTTCCGAGACTTGTAAAATTTCTGAGATTTCTGAGAATTTTGAAATTTCTGAGATTTTTTAAAATTTCTGAGATTAAGAAAATTCTTAGATTTCTGAAAATTCTGAGATTGTTGAAATTTATGAGATTTCTGAAATTCATGAGATTTCCAAAATTTCTGAGAATTCTTTTATTTTTGAAAGTTTTGAGATTTCTGATATATCTGAGATTTCTGAGGTATCTTAATATTCTGAGATTTATGCGAATTCTAACATTTTTGAAATTTCTAAGATTTCTGAGATTTCTGAGATTTCTGAGATTACTGAGATTTCTGAGATTTCTGCGATTTCTGAGATTCCTAAGCTTTCTGAGATAGCTGAGACTTCTGAGATTCATGAGAATTCTGAGATTTTTGAAAATTCTTCGATTTGATTTCTGATAATTCTGAGATTCTTTAAATTTCTGAGATTTCCGAGATCTCTGAGATTATTTAAAATTCTAAGATTTCTGAGAAATCTGAGGTTCCTTAGAGTTCTAAGAATTTTGAAAATTCTGAGATTTCTGAAAGTTCTGAGATTTTTGAATTATCTAGAATTTCTGAGATTTCTTCGAGTTTTTAAAATTGACACATTTCTGAGAATTATAAAAATTCTGATATTTTTGAAAATTTTGAGATTTTCTGAGACTTGAGACTTGAGTGATCTGAGTTATCTGAGATTTTTAAAAATTTTGAAATATTTGAAAATTCTGAGATTTTTGAAATTTCTGAGAATTCTGATATTTTTAAGAATTTTGATTTTTTTTTCAAAATTCTGAGATTTCTAAGATTTCTGAGATGGCCAAGATTTCAAAAATTTCTAACAATTCTGAGATATTTGAAAATTCTGAGATTTCTGAGTATTCTAATATTTTTGAAATTAATGAAATTTCTTAGATTCCTGAGATGTCGCCGCCGCAAAAAACATTATAAAAAAATGCGATCAAGCGAGCGGCAGATTGAAGTGTAGAATTGCTGACCGCGAACGGTCAGCAATAAAGACAAAGTAATATGTTGCTAGGCACCCAAAAGTACGGGTAAATTGCTGCCTTCAATTTGGTGAGCAGTATTTAGAGATAGACAAATGCGACGAAAGGTAGGCGCGACAATAGGAAATAAGAAACTCATATGTAAAACTGCTGACCACGATCGGTCAGCAATAATTAGGTATAAAACGGATACGCTATGAAATGAAGGGAGGCATTTTTCAACCCAAACGAAACGAGTCAAAACTTATTGCTCTCTAGTCGGCGTGACCTGCGCCTGTCTAGAGAAAAGCGCCGCGAGGTTAGCTTCGCGCACGCAACAAATGATGGCTCCAGAGAGGAACATCAAACTCTCCCTTTGACTCGTTTCCTTGGCCTAAGTTCTACGCCAGTTTGGTGAAGTGACTCACCTCGGACGGCCCGACAAAGTGTAACGCGTAAACCGTGAAAGTGCAAACGCAACGCTAAGTTCTGCCAACCGAAATCTACGCGATAAGTAAATCTACGGACCGCGCGAAAAGTGCGACAAATAACCGTGAATAGGGCGACCGCAGTTCGAGAACCAACTTCTACGCGATTTGAAGTATAAACGAACGGCCCGACAAGTGCAACGTGTAACCGTGAAAGTGCGACCGCTGCATGAAGTTCAGCCTAACAGTTCGTGAGTGTTCCGGTAAAAGTTCGGTATCAGTTCAAAAGACCGCACAAGCGGCAAAGTAAGACCGCAAAGACGGCAAAATAAGACCGCAACGACGGCACAATAAGACCGCACAAGCGGCAAAGTAAGACCGCAGACGGCAAAATAAGACCGCAACGACGGCATAATAAGACCGCAACGACGGCATAATAACACCGCAACAGCGGCATGCAAGGACCGCATAGGCGGCAATCAAATCCAACCAAGCAGTGAGTGAGCAAGTCACGAACAGCGCAAAGTTGAGCGGACTGCTCAACCTGAACCGGTAGAAAAGTGAAGTATCGACCAGTGTCGGTAAAAAACAAAAAAAAGTAAATAGTGCAGTGTCGGTAGAGCGGACGGCTCCACTTGCATCACGCGGACGAGGTAGAGCGGACGGCTCAACTCGCATCACGCGGACGAAGTAGAGCGGACGGCTCCACCTACAGGGGGCGGACGTGGTAGAGCGGACGGCTCCAATTGCGTCTGGCGGACGAGGTAGAGCGGACGGCTCAACCTACAGCGGGCGGACGTGGTAGAGCGGACGGCTCCAATTGCGTCTGGCGGACGAGGTAGAGCGGACTGCTCAACCTACAGCGGGCGGACGTGGTAGAGCGGACGGCTCCAATTGCGTCTGGCGGACGAGGTAGAGCGGACGGCTCAACCTACAGCGGGCGGACGTGGTAGAGCGGACGGCTCAACCTAGATCGTGAAGTAGTAAACCATATTCACGTGGACGAACGGTCCAGCGAGCATCGCTTCGTGAAAGAACAACAGCTGAGGCGGAAGACTCCTCGGTGGACGTGCACCAAGAGACCAGAGAGTTTATAAAAAACTGAGTGAGTAAAATGGAATATAAAAATAATCCCAACGGTCACTGCAAGCTTTGCAGTGACCCAGACGAAAAGGCTAAGATGGTAGGATGTGTATTGTGCGACCGATGGTTTCACATCACTTGTTTAGGGATAAAATCTTCACAAAAAAACTAACAGTGCCCCAAATGCAAGGAGGGAGAATTAGAAAGAGATCGTACACGACAAGCGTTAAAGGACGCAGAAAAACTCTTAAGAGAGTTTAAGGACGAAAGAGACAGGGCACTGAAAAGGGAAGCTGAGGGGGATAAAGAAATAGAAAAGCTCAGAAAAACGTTGGAGCACGAACAAACAATAGAAACACAAGACACTAGCAACTCACGAGACGATATAAAAGAGCTGACAGAGAGTATAAGCTCAATGGTTAAGGCCTGGACAAATTCGTCAAAAAAGAGCCTAATCGAGCTTCCCATATTTGATGGAAACCATAAAATTTGGCCAAGATTTAAGATTACTTTTGCTGAAACAACAAAAGCTGGCAAATTTTCTAACCTTGAAAATGTTAACAGGATACAGAAATATTTAAGGGGCGACGCTCTTAGGGCTGTCGAGGGTTTATTAATAAACCCCGAAAATGTTGACATAATCCTAAAACGTCTGGAGAAGCTTTTTGGCAACCCTGACCAAATATATTCGGCTCTCCTGAAGGACCTATTTAAGGTGAAACAAGTGACAATGGAACAGCCATCCACAGTCATTGATTTCACAAACGCCCTTCATAACATGGTCGACAATATGACCATTCTCAAACATGAGGGATACTTAAACGACCAGAGACTCCTAAAGGACCTTATGGCTAAACTACCTTCAAATATTAAAAACAAATGGATCACAGATACCATTAAAACTCCAGGGCAATTAAAAACATTAAAGGACCTTTCAGAATTCCTCAAAACGTATGAGGATCTAGCGGCAGCGCTAATGACAACAGAAAATAAGTATGATAAACAAAGCAACCATAACTCTCATCACTCTGTGGTCAGACCATTCAGAGAGAATTCTTGTTTAGTCTGCAATAGAGCGCACGAAACCACCTCTTGTAGACAGCTGATAAACAGTCCCATAGACGAGAGGTGGAGAATCCTCTCCAGAAAGAGAATTTGCACCAATTGTTGCAAATACATGAACCACACCGCAGAAAGATGCCGCCTAGCCCCACAATGCACGATTGCGGGATGTGGCCGAAGGCATAACACGATCTTACACAATAATAGATTTTCTGCCCCTGTCCAAAATCGTTTGAACTACCACCAGCACTCGGCCGACTACCTTTTTCAAATAATCCCTGTTACCTTGTACAGTGGAAATAACTAAGTAAAAACATATGCTTTCATCGAACCGGGATCTTCTACCAGTTTAATATCCGAAGAGATCCGACTTCGTTTAAACGCGCAGGGACCAATAAAACCGCTAACACTCGCTTGGACAAACGGACATAATCAAGTTGAAGACCAAAGCGTGACCATAGCCCTTCAAATCCAAGGGACAAATGGAAGACTGCTAGATATCAAAAACGTGCGCTCAGTAAGAGAATTAGATCTTCCGAAGCAGAGCATCAACACGGCTGAACTAAAAAAGAAGTTTGGGTATCTAAGAGGAGTATTCGTTGAAAGTTACAATTATGCCACACCAACGATCCTACTCGGATTACCACACGCCTATTATACTCAGGCGATGCAATGTCGCACTGGTGGACCTGATAACCCCGTAGCATATCTAACACGACTGGGGTGGGTTGTATTTGGCAAAACTGGTAAAAATAGCGAACCAAAGAATCACCATCTTTTTACCGTGGTGGAGACGAAGGAAGAAGAGGAAAAATCAATCAGAGACCTCATGAAGGGGTTCTTCTCTACAGAAGAGTTTGGGGTAAGAGCGAATAATCACCCATCAGGCTCAAAGAATGACGAGCTTGCCACTAAATTGATGGCAGACTCTTTGTAATACAACGGAGTCCAATATGAAATGGGCCTACTATGGAAGGACCCGAACATTTCACTTCCTAATAGTTATGATCAAGCTTTGAGGAGGCTGAAAGGTCAAAAAAGGAAAATGGCTGAAGATAAAAGTTTAAAAGAGTGGTACTGCAAGCAAATAGCAGAATACGTCGAAAAAGGGTACGCCCGAAAGGCTACTCCCTACGAGCTGTTAGACACCAGTGGTAAAATAAACTATATACCACATTTTGTCGTAATTAATCATAACAAGCCGATACCTAAGCCAAGGCTAGTATTCGATGCCGCAGCAAAAAACCAAGGTATCTCATTGAACTCACAATTATTAGCTGGCCCAGACGCCACATCATCTCTCTTGGGCGTCCTAATACGTTTTAGAGAATTTCCGGTAGCCTGCTCAGGGGACATACAGGAAATGTTCCATCAGGTTCGGATTCGCGATGAAGATCAATGCGCGCAAAGATTCCTATTCAGGAATTCTCCAAGCGACACTCCAGACGTCTATGTGATGAACGTAATGACGTTTGGAGCAACTTGCTCCCCGGCATGCGCACAATATGTAAAGAATCATAACGCACTAATTTTTAAGGAAAAATACCCCAAAGCTACAAACGCAATAATAAATAATCACTACGTCGATGACTACCTGGACAGTTTCGACTCAACAGAAGACGCAATTAAAACCTTAAATGAAGTATGCCTCATTCATGATAAAGCCCACTTTTTCATGAGGAATATTATATCGAATTCCCAACAAGTAGTGGAGAATATTCCAGAAGGTAGAACAACACAGAACGCACTCTTCCCGATCAACAATAAGGAGCAGAACTTTGAAAAAGTCCTAAGACTTTACTGAGACAAACACGATGATCTATTACGATATAAATTAAAAGAATTTGCGTCACCCAAACTCTCGAAAAGGGAAATGCTTTCATATATCATGCGCATATATGACCCTCTCGGGCTCGTTGCAAACTACATAATGGAGGCTAAAATTATACTTCAAGCATTGTGGAAAACGAGTCAAGACTGGGACAGCGAAGTGCCAGCCAGCGTCAATTTACAATGGAAACAATGGATGGGTAGAATCAAGGTCGTCGAAAGTATCAACATTCCTAGATGCTACTCCAAAGCCACAGGCATTGAAAAAAGAGAGTTACATGTTTTCACAGACGCTTCAGAAAAAGCGTTTGCAGCAGTCGTATATCTAAGGACCATATATCAAACAGATATCGACGTTAACATAGTCGCCGCTAAAACTAGAGTAGCACCCATTAAGCCTCTCAATCCCAAAATTAGAGCTCCAAGGAGCAGTACTCGGAGTCAGACTCGCTGAGTCTGTGAAACAACAATTGAGAATTAGAACTGCAAAGGACTATTTTTGGACTGATTCCAAAACGGTCTTAGCGTGGTTAAATTCCGACGCCCGAAATTACAAACAGTTCGTGGCTGTTAGAGTTGGGGAAATTTTGGAATCCACTAACGTCGGACAATGGAACTGGGTTGCCTCCGAGAACAATCCCGCGGATGAAGCAACCAAAGTCGTTATGGGAGAGTCAAAATGGTTGACAGGTCCGCGATTTTTAAAAAATCGCGAAATACAGACTCAAACTCAAAAGTTGCATACCACTTTCGAGGAAGTGAAACACGTGATGACTCACAAAACTATAAAGAGAACAGATTGGAGCGTCACTAGTACTGAATGGTGTTCAAATTGGATACGGCTAAAAAGATCGCTGGCAATAGGCCTGAAATATATAGAGTGGCTCAGAGGCAAACCAAGTGAAACACCATTCTCCTCCTTAATTAGCAAGGATACCTTGGATAAAGCCGAACAATATCTGATAAAAAAATCACAATGGGAAGTATACTCCGCGGAAATGCTGAACCTCGAATTAAAAAAGCCGATAAACCAGAACAGTCCAATACGTGGACTTTGTCCAACAATGGACAACGAAGGAATCATGCGTTCAAGAGGAAGATTAGAGCACGTTCAATACCTTCAATACGATGCAAAACATCCGATCATCCTCCCAAAAAATCATCACGTGACAAAACTAATACTAGTTTATTATCACGAAAAATATTACCACCAGAAATCAGAATCAGCGATGGTAGCTATAAGGCAAAGGTTCTGGGTAGTAGACCTAAGAACCGCGTTTAAGCACGTAGTTAGCAATTGTCAATATTGCAAGAACGAACGTGCCAAACCAGCTCCTCCGCTGATGGCACCACTACCAGAATGCCGGACAGCTGCAAGAAAAAAATCATTCACACACACAGGCGTCGACTACTTCGGGCCTCTCACCGTGACCATAGGAAGACGCGTTGAAAAAAGATGGGGTGTGCTTTTTACATGCTTAACCACTAGGGCTATTCACATTGAAATCGCCTCGGACATGAGTACTGACGCCTTTATAATGTGCCTCAAAAACATGCAGCACAGAAGAGGAAAAATTTCCTGCCTGTACAGCGATAACGGCACTAACTTTGTAGGCGCTGATAATGAATTAAGACGCCTGCGAGAAAGATTCGCCTCGGAAGGTATCGACTGGATATTTAATCTTCCCAGCGCACCACACTTTGGTGGTGCATGGGAAAGAATGGTAGGCGAAATCAAAAGTTTGCTGCCCCAAACAGAAAGTTATAAGGAAGAAGTACTTAGAACAGTCTTAACAGAGATAGAATTTATTACTAACAATAGACCCTTGACTCATATACCCTTGAATATAGAAGAAGACGAACCCTTAACGCCTGCGCACTTCTTAATAGGATGTTCCGGGGAAGCTGAGCCCAACACCTCGGACACTTCTAAAGCATCGCGTGCCAACTGGGAGAAGGCTCAAGCAATAACACAAGAGTATTGGACACGATGGTTCAATGAATATCTACCTAAACTCGCAATACGGGAAAAGTGGACAAATCCTACTAAACCACTTGAAGTAGGGGACATAGTAACTTTCCCTGATGAGCAAAAGAAAGGAAGGTAGAAAAAAGGTGTAATCTGTGAAATAATTCAAGGTAAAGACGGACAAACTCGATCCGCACGCATAAGGGTAGGTGACTACGAATTAACAAAACCTACTGTAAAATTAGCAGTATTGGACGTAAAAGAAAAAAGCGCAAAGGCTAACGGATTTCCATATTGGGGGCAAATAAGATCTCGAGATACTGAACTAATCAAAAGAAAAACAGCCGAACTTGTAGCTCAAGGACAAGCAAAACGATCTAAACAAAAAATAAGGGCGGTAAGATGGAAGCCATCAAACTAATTGCAGCACTCTGCGTTCTCAGCAGTACAGTTGGCCTATCGATCGTACCAATTCCCGAAGCAGGTATATTTTTCGACCACTTCGGGTCACTTTTGCTACAAAAGGGTATATGGGAGACGAAATTTCACACGCAGACATACCCAGACAATGATACGAACACGATTCTACTAATTGAGAAAAATCTTCACGTGGCTTTCGGTTCGATTAATAACACCGACCCAAACCTCACAGCCCTAAAAGACACACTCCAGCGTGAATGCAGTTATGCAATTCAGCTGATCAGAGATTCGGTTCGATCAAGAACGAAGCGATCCAATGGAATCTTCGGTTTCTTGAAGGATTTGTTATTTGGGGGAGATGGCGTGGATGACCAGCTAGCTCTCCTAAGAGCCTCCGAAGATGAGAAAATTACACATGTGTCAGAAAAATTGGCCCGAGCAAACAAACAACATGACGAAATGGCCAACGAACTCCACGTGAGACTAGACGGACTGAATAACGGTTTGGACGAACTAAAGAAAAAGTTTAGCGTTAACAAAAGAGACGCTTTAACAAAATTCTTCCAAGAAACAATAATGCTAACGACTACGTTAGTGCAAGAACTCATAAACAAATATAATGCCATAGAAACAATCCCCCTCGGCATCAGTGATGAAGAGCGTATAGTGAGCAAAATAAATGAAAGGATATCAAAGGTTCACACGGTCTTGGACAGGCCTCAAATAGCCTGCAAGAAAATCGAAAACGGAGAAATAATTCTGCTGATCAAAAATTCAATTATTCTTCGACAACAGTTCGAAATGTTTAACATAATTCCGATACCAGATTTGAAAAAACTCATCACTATAGACGCGACTCAAACATTTATAGCGATAAATGAGAATAATTTTCTCTATCCCAAAGAAACAACTAAACTAAACGGAACCCACTACATAACTACAGAAACAATCATTCAAAGAAAACCAGATTGTGTTGCGTCAGTATTCCTCCATGAGAAAAACGATCAGAACTGTAACGTTAGGCAAATCAAGACAGATATCATTAATGTTGTAAAACTCAAACAATCAAACAAATTCCTCTTTTTTACAACAAATACAAGCGAAATTTTCATAAAATGTAACGAAACGCTCACTCACCCAACCTACAATGTTGGAATAATACTACTAACGCAAGATTGCAAGATTCAAACGCCTCAAATAGAAATTCAACCAACACTGGTAGTTAAGGACGAGCTATACGGGAATTATATACGGGAATTACGGGGGCGGGGATGTCGCCACCGCAAAAACATTATAAAAAAAATGCAGTCTTAGATGTTCGCCTGTCGTATCAAGCGAGCGGCAGATTGAAGTGTAGAATTGCTGACCGCGAACGGTCAGCAATAAAGACAAAGTAATATGTTGCTAGGCACCCAAAAGTACGGGTAAATTGCTGCCTTCAATTTGGTGAGCAGTATTTAGAGATAGACAAATGCGACGAAAGGTAGGCGCGACAATAGGAAATAAGAAACTCATATGTAAAACTGCTGACCACGATCGGTCAGCAATAATTAGGTATAAAACGGATACGCTATGAAATGAAGGGAGGCATTTTTCAACCCAAACGAAACGAGTCAAAACTTATTGCTCTCTAGTCGGCGTGACCTGCGCCTGTCTAGAGAAAAGCGCCGCGAGGTTAGCTTCGCGCACGCAACATGAGATTTATAAAAATTGTGAGATTTCTGATATTTCTAAGAAGTCTGATTCTTTTGAAAATTTTGAGATTTTCTGAGAATTCTGAGAATTTTGAAATTTCTGAGATTTCTGAGATTTTTTTCTGAGATTTCTGAAAATTCTGAGATTTTTGAATTTTAAGGAGATATCTGAGACTTCTTAGAATTATGATATTTTTGAAAACAATTGGATTTCTGATATTTTTGAGATTGTTGAGATATCTGAAATTTTTAAGAATTTTGAGATTTCTGATATATCTGATATTTCTGAGATTTTTGATATTTCTGAAATTTCTTAGAATACTGAAATTTAAGAGCTTCTGAGTTGATTGAAATTTCTAAGATTCATTCGAATTCTGAGAATTTTTAAAATTCTGAAATTTCTGAGATTTCTGATATTTTTAAAAATTCTGAGATTTCTGAGTATTCTGCGATTTTTGAAATTTCTGAGATTTCTGAGATTTCTAAAAATTAAGATTTTTCTGAAAATTCTTAGATGTTTTAGAATTGTGAGATTTTATAAATTTTTTATTCTTCTAAAATTTCTGAGATTTCTTAGATTTTTGAAATATCTGACATTTCCGAAGTTTCTGAGATTTTTGAAAATTTTTTTATCTCTGAAAATTTTGAGATTTTCGAAATTAATGAGATTTATTAAATTTCTGAGAATTATGAGATCTTTGAAATTTTTTGAATATTCTGGGATTTCGGAGCAATCTGAGATTTCTGAGATTTTTGAAAATTCTGGGATTTCTGATATTTGTAATAATTTTGATTTTTTTTGAAAATTCTGAGATTTCTGAGATTTCTAAGATGGCTGAGATTTCGGAAGTTTCTAACAATTCTGAGAGTTTTGGAAATTCTGAGATTTCTGAGAATTGTGATATTTTTGAAATTACTGAGATTTCTGAGATTCCTGAGATTTAAAAAATTTGTGAGATTTCTGAGATTTCTAAGAAGCCTGATATTTTTGAAAATTCTGAGATTTACTGGGAATTCTGAGATTTTTGAAATTTGTGAGATTGCTGAGGTTTTTTAATAATTATAAGAATGCTGAAAATTCTAATATTTTTTATATGTCTGAGATTGCTGAGATCTCTGAAATTTCTGTGAATTTTGAGATTTCTGATATTTCGGATTTTGCTGAGATTTTCGATATTTTTGATAAATCTTAGAATACTGAAATTTCAGAGCATTCTGAGTTTTTCGAAATTCCTTAGACTTATTAAAATCCTGAGAATTTTAAAAATTCTGAAATTTCTGAGATCTGTGAGATTATTAAAAATTATGAGATTTCTGAGAATTCTGTGGTTCTTGAAATTTCTGAGATTTCTGAGATTTTTGAGACTTTAAAAATATCCGACATTTCTCAGATTTCTGAGATTTTTTTAAATTTTTTTTTGGATTTCTGAAAATTTTGAGATTTTTGAAATTTCGGAGATTTCTGAAATTTCTGAGAATTCTGAGATTTTTGAAATTTGTTGAAATTTCTGGGATTTCTGAGACTTCTGAGATTTCTGAGTTTTTTGAATATTCTGAGCGTGCTGAAAATTCTTAGATTTCTGAGATTTCTGAGTATTCTAAAAATTCTTATAACATTGAAAATCCTGAGGATTTTATAAACTCTGAGATTTTTCAGAATTCCGAGATTTTTGAAAATTCTGAGATTTCTGAGAATTCTGTAATTTTTTAAATTAAAGAGATTTCTACAATTCCTGACATTTTTAAAATTCTGAGATTTTTCAAAATTCTGAGATTTACTGATAATTCTGAGATTTTGAAAATTTTGAGATTTCTGAGATTTCAGAGATATTTAAAAATTCTGAGATTTCTTAAAATTCTGAAATTTTTGAAATTTCTGAGATTTCTGAGATTTCAAAGAATTTTGAAAATTCTTAGATTTCTGAGATTTCTGAGATTGCTGAGATATCTGAAATATCTGAGAATTTCGAGATTTCGAGGGTTATTCCAACGCTGCCGTAAAAGGGAGGAAGGCGTTGTTCAAAGTGTAGTGTTTTCTACTCCAATCTAGTTTTGACACATTGAGTTTGACAGCGTTGGTGTCGGGTTCGGGGTGTTTGGCGAGCTCAGTCTCGAGAGTAGTGAAGTCGCTTTCGCTGCTGTTGTTTAGAATGAGCTTTAAATGTCATGGCTGGACTGCACTGGAGAACACTGTTGCACACAAATAAAAATTTCGTGCTGTCTTAACAATGTTTATTTGTTTGTTACAGTCAAGACCAAACATCAAATGTTAACAATAGAACAGCCACATCACAACTATAGCCGGAATTCGGATGCAACCAGCCCCCATCATCACAATAGTCACAGCAATAGTCCCGGACCATCAAAACTCACAACATCCACCACTACATCATCATCATCATCATCACCATCACCACAACCATCTACAACCGAGTATGCCCGGGATAAGGCAAAGTATAATGAGGAAATGCCTTATCAATATGTGAAAATCTATTCAACACAACGGTGTTGACAATACGGCAATGGACCGTTATAATCAAATGAAAATAAAAATTTATTTATTATAATTAATTATGACGGTCCAGTACCGTATTGTCAACACCGCTTGTGTTGAGTAAATTTTATAATCATCTTAATAAGGCATTTCCTCCTTATTCTTTGCCTTATCCCGGGCATACTCGGTTATGGTGATGATGATGTTGATGATGATGATTATGATGATGATGATGATGATGTATTCGTGGATCATGGTTCGGTTCTATTGCGGTGGCTATTGTAATGATGGTGGTTGGTTTCATCCGAATTCTGGCTATTGTGGTGTTGTGGCTGATCTATTGTTGATCATTTTGCTATGGTCTGGACTGTAACGAACAAATAAACAATGTTAAGACAGCACGAATATTTATTTGTCTGCGTACAGTGCTCTCCAGTGCACTCCAGCAATGACATTCCAAGCTCAATCTAGTCAACGTCCAATCAAAGGATGATCGACAAGCTCTATCCCGCAGCAGCGAAAGCGACTTCACTACTCCCGAGACTGAGCCCGCCAAACACCCCGAACCCGACGCAAACGCTGTCAAATTCAATGTGCCAAAACTGGACTGGAGTGGAGAACACTGCACTTTGAACAACGCCTGCCTCCCTTTTACGGCAGTGTTGGAATCACCCTCGAGTGCTGTTGCCCAGTCATCGCATCACCCGTGGCACTGCAAAAAATACACTTAAAACATAGACAACACAACATTTAACAAAAAAGGAATTGGGGAATACGAATAAGGATTGGAAGGATACTTGGGATGTGGAATCATAGGACAAGACCGTTGTCTCTGGCGAATCGGTAAATGATCCTCATGTAGGGGAGGTCCTTGGTAGCCAACACTTCTCTAATTTCTGTACCCGTTCGTCTGCCGACATTCTCGACTGCGCTCAACAAGGAGGGTCTTGCGGTTTCAAACTCCACGCAGGACCACAGAAGGTGATCCACATCGTGGAATTCGTTACCGGAGCCACATACTTTTGTCTGAGCCAGAGTTATACGCTGTAGATGAGCATTCAACGCAAAATGATTCGACATCAGTCGAGACATCATTCGTATGAATGCCCGGTCTGCAGAGAGCCCATCGAACCAAGGCCGCAGGGACACTTGCGGAGAGATCGAGAAGAGATATCTGATATCAATGGGAATTTGTAGTTTCTAAGATTTTTGAAATTTCTGAGGTTTTTGAAAATTCGGAGAGTTCTGAGATTTTTGAACGTGTTGAGATATTTGAGTTTTCTGAGATTTCTGAGACTTTTGAAAATTCTGAAATTTCAGAAATTTCTGAGATTTCTGAGTTATCTAAAAATTCTGATAATTTTGAAAATTCTGAGATATTTGAGAATTCTGCGATTTTTGATATTTCTGAGATTTCTAAAATTTCTAAGATTTCTGAGATTTTTGAAATTTCTGAGATTTCTGATATTTCTGAGATTCTTGAAAATTCTTAGATATCTGAGAATTCTGAAATTTGTGAATTTCTAAGATTTAGAAAATTTCTGAGAATTATGATATTTTTAAAATTTATGAGATTTCTGAGATTTATGAGTCTTCTGAGATTTCTGCAAATTTCTGAGATTTCTGCGATTTCTGATATTTCTGAGATTTCTTATATATCTAAAAATTCTGAGATTTCTAGGAATTCTGAAATTTTTGAAATTTCTGAGTGTTGGAAACTTTATATGGTTTGAAACACCCTGTCAGTTAGGAGGCACGACGAAGAATAGAATAGATAAAAAGGATCAGAAAAGGGCAGGATGAGCCTGCCCCGGGATCAGTTAGGGAACGATCGATTCATTCGAAAACTTATAACGAGGGGATAAAGATCGGAAAATCAATATAAGCGCGCGCGAACAGCGGACTAATTTTTTGGCTCTTTCTCTCTCTATTGTATCTAAAGAGCTTGGTAATAAAGAAAAGCTCAGTACACTGAAAAGACAAAAGAAGCCGCTCGTTTTTTAAACACTGAGGTTTTAGAAATAGCTGAGTTTTCTGACAATTCTGAAAATTCTGTTATTTTTAAGGATTCTGAGATTTTTTAATAACCTGAGAAAAATATGAAATTTAAGACTTTTAACAATTCTGAGATTTTTGAGATTTTTGAAAATTATGATATTTCTGAGATTTCTGAGAGTTCTGATTTTTCTGAGCTTTCTGAGATTTCTAAGAATTCTGACATTCCTAAGAATTCTGAGATTTTTGAAATTACTGAGATTTCTGCAATTCATGAGATTTTTAAAGTTCTGATATTTTTGAAAATTCTGAGATTTATTTAGAATTCCAAGATATTTGAAATTTCTGACATTTCTGAGATTTCTGAGATTTTAAAAAATTCTGAGATTTCTGAAAATTCTGACATTTTTTAAATTCTCAGATTTATGAGATTTCTAAGAATTCTGAAATTTTTGAAAATTCTTATATTTCTGAGATTTCTGAGATTTTTGAACTTTCTGAGATTTCTTAGATTTCTGAGATTTCTTAGAATTCTGAGTTTTTTTAAAAGTCCTAAATTTCTGAGAATTCTGAGATTTTTTAAATTTCTGAGATTTTTGAGGTTTCTGAGATTTCCAAAATTTCTGAGAATTCTGCGATTGTTGAAATTTCTGAGATTTCTTAGATTTCTGAGATTAATGAAAATTCTGACATATCAGAGATTTCTAACATTTTTAAAATTCGGATATTTCTGAGATTTCAGATATTTCTGAGATTTCTGAGATTTCTTGTATTTCTGAGTTTTCTTTCATTTCTGAGAATTCGGAGATTTCTGAAATTTCTGAGTTATCTTAAAATTCTGAGGATTTGAAATTTCTAAAATTTCTGAAATTTCTGGGATTTTTTAAATTTTTGACATTTCTGAAATTTCTGACATTTTTGTAAATTCCTAGATTTCTGAGAATTCTGTGAGTTTTGAAATTTCTAAGATTACTGAAATTCTTGACATTTGAAAAATTTCTGATAATTCAGAAATTTTTTAAAATTCTGAGACATCGGAAATTTCTGAGATTTTCAAGCTTTCTGATATTTCTACGATTTCTGAGATTTCTGAAATTTCTAAGATAACTAAGATATCGAAAAATTCTGAGTGTTCTTTCGCGGATTTAATTTCGGATAAGTTTTGTTTGTCGCAGCTAATAGTTACCGGTTGATTCGCTTTTGAAAATGGAGAGAGCGCAAAAAGCCTTTTCGCCCCCTATTTATTGTGTTTTGAGGAGCAGTTGGTTCCCTTGCCATCGCCACAACAACAATCTTTTGTGTGCCGCAATCCGCTCCTCCGACAAGTCGACTGTCGGAGGATTTACAAAAAAGTAAAACAATGTTCCAACATCCTCCCCCACCTTGACGGATGTCAAAACCGTGATCCTATCAGCATGTGTTGTCCTCGTTGTCGGTGCGCAGCGGCAAGATGCAAATTTTCGTGATCGGACGCTTTATTATTCCCTTCGCGGTTTTCAGTGTTACCACGCGCACGATCTGATCCTCTCCGGGGTGAGTGTGTATGATGCGTGCTAGAGGCCAACGAGTAGTAGGTAAAGATTCGTCCATTAGTATCACCAACCTGCCGGTAAGTATGTTGTTGTTGTTGCTGCCCGGCCGTGTGTAACTTTTCTGCATCTCTTGTAGGTATTCGGTGGCCCAATGTTTCCAAAAACGTTGCACTAGCAGCTGCCACTTCTGAAGATCATCCAGGGTGCACGATTTCAGGTGAGTGTAGTCCGGCTCAGGAACAGCATGCATCGATGTGCCGATTAGAAAGTGTGCCGGTGTTAGTGCAGCTAGTTCGTCGGGATCATCGGATAGTGGTAACAATGGTCGGGAATTCATTGCTGCCTCTATTTGTTGAAGCACGGTACAGTAGCCTTCGTAAGACAGCCTCGTGCCGCCTAGGTGCCGGTAGAGATGTCTTTTCGCGGTTTTGACTGCTGCTTCCCATAATCCACCGAAGTTTGGAGCTTTCGGTGGAGTGAAGTGCCACGTGATGCCCTTATTCGCACAATCAGCAACAATGACGTTCCGTTGTTGCTCGTCGTCGAACATCTGAAAAAGCTCCCTGAGCTCGCGTTCGGCTCCTTCAAAATTTTTACCGTTGTCGGAATGGATGTGGGACGGTAGGTCGCGGCGCGAAGTAAAACGTCGTAGTGCGGCTAAGAATCCTGCAGTTGTGAGGTCTCTCACGAGTTCAAGATGAACAGCCTTCGTGGTGAAACAAACAAATATGCACAGGTAGCTCTTAGTAGCTGCGGCCCTTCGATGCGCAGGCTTTAAGTAGAACGGTCCGGCGTAATCCACTCCAGTGATGGAGAAAGGCCGGCTCGGTGTAATGCGTGATGATGGGAGTTGACCAATGGGTTGCTGTGCCAATGCGGGATCTTGGCGAATACAGCGAAAGCAATTCAGCACGATGCTTTTCACCAGTCGACGTCCGTCTAGTGGCCAATACTGCTCTCTCATCTGGGATAGTAGAAGTCTTCCGCCAGCATGCATAAGTTGTTCGTGGTAATGTTCAGCCATGAGACGGGTAAACTTATGCTGTTTAGGAAGCACCACGGGATGTTTCGATTGGTACGGCAACTGCGAGAGCTTTAATCGTCCTCCCACTCGTATTACGCCCGTCTCGTCGATGAAGGGGCTTAACTTGCGTATCGATGACTGCTTCCATAAGGCTTCTCCCTTTGTCAAGTGCTTGATTTCGTGAGCGAAGGCATCCTGCTGTGCTAATCTGCAAAGCACAGTTTTAGCTGCTTCCAAGTGTTCTGGCGTGATGCTTAGTGGTGCTACGTTGTGGTGTAATGATGGTTGTGTGCGCGCCTTCAGTTGAGTACTACGCGTAAAACGTACACAGTACCCAATTATACGCACCAATCTGGAATACGACGATGAAATATCGAACCATGGATGAGTCGACGTGGAAGCGATATTTGCACTCACCTGCCGGATTTCTAGATCCACTCCGTCGATGGAATCAGGCTTTGAGCTGGGCCATGACGATGAAGCAAAAGCTAGCCAATCCGGACCGGAGTGCCACTGTCGACTTTTGATGAAATTCGCTGCCGACATGCCGCGAGAGACCAGGTCGGCCGGATTGCTGGAACCAGGAACGTGTCGCCATTGTCGCGGATGAGAAAAGCGCTGCACTTCAGCAACACGGTTTGCCACGAATGTTTTCCACGTATTGGGTGGAGATGCTATCCACTTCAGCGTTACAGTTGAATCTGACCAGAAGAAGGACTCGACGCAATCGATCTGCATCGCCTTCAAGACCCGGTGATGGAGATGGGCTCCCAAAACAGCTGCGTTGAGTTCGAGTCTCGGCAATGTGACGCGTTTAAGAGGTGCTAATAGGGACTTCGATGCTAGTAAGCTGATCCGTATTTCTCCTTCCTCGTTTTCACAACTCGCGTAGATACAGGCTCCGTAGGCTGCTTCGGAGGCATCGGTGAACGTGTGGAGCTCTACTTGTGAATCAGGTAAAAGAACATGACGATTAGTTTTATACGTAGCTAGAGATTGCCATTCATCACTAATCGTTGTCCATTTGTTGTAGATCTGTTCGGGAACGGGATCATCCCAGCCGGATTTTAGCAGCCATAATTCCTGCATTAGCAACTTTGCACGGACCAATACAGGTGCAATCAGCCCAAGCGAATCATACATCTTCGCGATGCCTGATAGTATGGATCGCTTCGTTGAGGATGTTGATTCAACACAAACGTTCGAATCAAAACACAGCTCATCAGATTCTGGTTGCCAGGAGATACCGAGTGTTTTCACCGTTTCATTGGGAATGAACTGCAACGATGACTGGGTGCCGATCTGATCAGCACTTAAACCGCTGAGAACACCTAGATGATTTGATGTCCACTTGCGCAATTCGAATCCACCTTTCGCAAGCAGATCCGATAGCTCCTGGCGAAGACGTACAGTATCTTCTACTGTATTGGCACCACCAATGAAATCATCTACATAAAAGTTTCGTTTCAGGGCAGCTTGTGCATTCGAATAGTGAGCACCTTCATCATCTGCGAGCTGAAGCAAGGTGTGCGTAGCTAGGAACGATGAAGGCGAAAGTCCATACGTAACGGTGTTGAGTTCGAAAATCTGCATCGGGGCTTGTGGTGAAAAACGGAAAAAGATTCAAACCAATCGACGATCATCAGGATGCAACAAGATTTGTCGATACATTTTCGCTATGTCACCCACAAGCGAAACCTTGTAAGTACGGAATCGTAAGATTATGTCCAGCAGATCGTCTTGCACGATAGGACCGGTGCATAATATCTCGTTCAATGAATAACCAGAATTCATTTTTGCAGATCCATCGAACACTACTCTCAGTTTCGTTGTTGAGCTGGATGATTTAAAAACGGGATGATGTGGTAAATAGTAGGCCTGTTCCTCTTCCCGACCAACATTTATCGGCGACATGGGACCGAGATTCAAGTACTCCTTCATGAATTGATGATAGTCCGCTTTTAGTTGTGGATCGCGTTCCAGCCTCCTTTCCAGCAATTCGAAGCGTCTCAATGCTGTTGCCTTGGACTGGCCGAACTTCACGTTAAAGTCAGGCTGTCGAGGTAAACGGACGATATACCGACCCGAATCGTCGCGTTGGGTGGTTTCTTTAAAAAGTGTTTCGCATAGTTGTTCTTCAGGTGAATTGCAATCTCTAACCTGCAACTCTTCTACATTCCAGAATCGTTCGAGCGATTCCTCTAGAGTGCTCATGCAAACGATGGATGTTGCATTCGAGTTTTCCTCAGCAGGATTCAAATACGACGCTGAGCCGCTCACGGCCCATCCGAACACACTTTCGATGAGGACGGGAAGCCCTGACGAGATTTTATGTTGTGCCCCACTTTGAAAGAATTCGTGGTAATGCCGGGCACCGAGGATGAGATCTAGCGGTGCCGAATTATGAAACTGGGGGTCAGCAAGCATAAAATTCGAGGGTATTTGCCAATCATTCGCGTTCACGTCATGTGCTGGCAGATTCCCTATCAAGTTGTCTACTATCAAAAAGTCGGCGCTCAACTCATACGGGCTCGTTCGTGGTGAAATATTGGCACGCACCGATTTTGTCACCGGGGTGTTCGAATTTCCCGCTCCGATAAGTGCGATGTTAATCGCATCGCATTTAAGCGCTAATCTATGAGCAAGCCGGCGGCTCATAAGATCAGGCTGAGACGCATTATCTAAAAGTGCTCGCGCAGGATGAGCGACACCGTGCGCGTCAACTATCCGAACTACGGCAGTTTGGAGAAAAACGTGATCGTACGTTTGCTTGCTCGCGTGTGCTGCTACGTAGTGTGCTTGTGTATTCGCCATGTGATCGTTAGTGCTGTGTGGTGCATTTACGGGAGCATTTCGCGCAGCTGGCGTGGTGGGTGCAGTGGGAAATGTGCCGTGTGAAACTTGTGCGTGTAGTAGTGAGTGGTGCGCTAAATGGCAGTGTCGACACTTGTATTGCGAGGAGCAATCACGCACTCGGTGATTGTCCCGCAAGCAATTTAGGCAAATTCGTGTGTCTAAAGCTGTTCGGTATCGTTGTGCAGGATCCATAGCAAGGAATCGCTGGCATCGCGTAACGGCGTGAGGCATATTGCATACAGGGCAACTGTGAGGTTCTCTATCGGCGGTCGCAAAGCTCGTAGCGCGCAGTAAATTTGGACGTCGCGTGTGTGTGATAGGCTCCGCGAGTGATGTATCTGGTTTGTTTACTAACAATGTTTCGAGTCTCGCATTCGACGTTGTAAGAAAATTACAAGATTCTCGTAGCTTGGATTTTCGTCATTGGAAGCGTGCTCTTCCCAATCACGGAGCGTGATTGTTGGCAGCTTGGTGCACAATAAATGCTCCAAAATACTGCTCCAAGCGTCAGTATCTTCACCCAAGTGGTGAAGCGTATTTTTGTGGCGCTCAAATTCGTCAACCAGCTGATGAAGGGTGAACGCACCTTCGTGTCTGATCGGCTTCATGCTAAACATGGCCTGCAGGTGACGTTTTTTTAGCAAATATTCATTGGAATATCTGGCAGTGACCATTTTCCAAGCTTGGTCATAATTTGCCGCACTGATTGTAATCGCCTCGATAACTTGCGCCGCTTCACCCTTCAGCGCTGCACGCAAGTAGTGAAATTTTTGTATGGCGGGCAAATCTACGTTGTCGTGTATAAGACACTCGAAAGTGTCCCTAAAGGTCAACCATTGCATGTAGTCACCATTGAATTCCGGGAGTGTGATGGTGGGCAATTTTATTCCCTTCAGGGAGCTGTTGCCAGCCTTTTGCTGCGCGGCCTCATTACGCGAAATTTCCTTCATTTTCGCTTTCAATTCGCCTTCCACGTAGATTAAGCGTGGCTCGAAATCCTGCCTCAACGCGTCGTTATAGTCGGATTCTTCAACAGTGGTTGATGCATCTTCCAGCTGTTGTTGAATGTTCTCCAAATCGTTTGCCAACTGCTGGACTTTATTAAGTCGTATTTCCACGGCATTGGAGTCTCGCTCGGGATCAAATTCCCGTAAAAACTGTTCGTGTCGCACCAAAGTAGTGAGCAAAATCGTCCTTCGTGAAGCCAAAATTGTTTGAGTAGGCATTTTGTTAAACGGTGCGAAAGTTGCGTACTCGAGTGTAGTGTACTAAAATGCGAGCTAACTACCGAAATGCGCGCGCGTGGATTATGCTAAACTTATCGAAAAAATCGCGAGTATTCGGGTTGTAAATATCCTGGTCACGGCACCAATGTTCTTTCGCGGATTTAATTTCGGATAAGTTTTGTTTGTCGCAGCTAATAGTTACCGGTTGATTCGCTTTTGAAAATGGAGAGAGCGCAAAAAGCCTTTTCGCCCCCTATTTATTGTGTTTTGAGGAGCAGTTGGTTCCCTTGCCATCACCACAACAACAATATTTTGTGTGCCGCAATCCGCTCCTCCGACAAGTCGACTGTCGGAGGATTTACAAAAAAGTAAAACAATGTTCCAACACTGAGATTTTTGAGAATTCTGAGATTTCTGAGAATTCTGAGATTTCTAAGAGTTCTGAGATTTTTAAAAAATCTGAGATTTCTAAGAATTTTGAAATTGTTGAAAATCCTGAGATCTGAAGGTTTCAGAGATTTTTGAAAATTCTGATTTATCTTAGAATTTTGATATTTTTTATATTTCTGAGATTTTTGAGATTCCTGACATTTTAAAAATTGAGAGATTTCTGAGATTTCTAAGAATTCTGAATTTTTGAGCGTTCTGAGATTTCTGAGAATTTTGAGAGTTTTATATTTTTGAGATTTCTGAGATTTCTGATATAAGTTAACGCACGGTGTCCGGGAGAAGTGTTTTTGAAAAACTTTTAACTTTATTACCATCGACTGGCGGAGTTAGATACCGTTCGGATTAGCGTCTGAATATCAACTTACTTTGGTTTGATTTGGATTGTTGGTGGTGCGTTGGTCCGTGCTGAATTATGCTGCATTGCAGATAATGTTGCGCGCGCTGCTCGGTTGTTTGTTTGTTTATTTAGCTCCGTTGCAGGTTCTCATGTTGCGAAGCTGGGTGGCGCGTTTTGCTGCGTTGCTTTTATTGTGCTCCGCTGTCATCTTAACTCCTCCCCTCTTAAATGACTTTGCCCTCAAAGTCTCGTAGCTGCGTGGAATGAAGTTGGTCTGTTAAGGAAGGTTTCGGGTCGTTTTGCTTGAGTAATGTTTACTTTTATCGTCGTTTTCTTGAAGTGGAAGAATAAACAGATTATCAATGCGCATAGGCATATGAATGCAAATGTTCCTCCGAATACATTAAATTTCCATCTCAAAGAATCATTCTGCAAGTTAATACTTTGTAGTTTTTCTCTATGTTCTATGGTGAGTTTTTGTATGAGTTGGAGAGGCGGTTTATGTTCAATTTCGCCCTTATCGATGTTGATTCCTGCTGTTGATTTGAATGGTTTACCAGGAATGGTGACTTTGTTGTTTGAATAAATTTCTCCATTTATGATAATGTTACAATTTTCGAATTGTATGACGTAGGAACCGTTCAGTACTTGGTTCATTTTGCTGCAGTTTGATGCGATTTCTGCTATTACGTCGTTGATTAGTATTGTGTCTTCTTTGATTCTTTTTATGAAGCCTCGACTGTAAATCTTTTCGTAGTTACATTGTGAATCTTCTCTTTTCACAATTTGTTGAATGCATGTTGTGGGTTTTTGTAAGCCGATATCCGGACATATATAAACATCTTCTTGTTGTTGGCACTTCTCTTGAAGATAGTTTGGGGAATTTTAGCATGTATAGTATATGTGATTCATTTACCGCAACTTGGGCAGTTGATTGCCTTAGCAATTCTTCCGGTGTGTTGTATTTAATGTTATTATTCTCAAGAAACTGTTCTATTGAGGTCAGATCCTCAAGGGATAGTAGCTTACTGCGCGGAATCCCGTGTTTAGCTAACAGTATAGCGTCTTCTATGACATCCAATTTTTCTTGTAGCATATTTATGTTGGAAAGTAGAATAAGTTTTCGAATTTCCACTTGGTGTGACTCATTGCGTTCGTTTTCAATATTTACGACTTGGTTAGCGACCTCAGTTATTTGTTTCACCCTGTCATTGAAACCTTGGTTGATTATTATTTGTTTGTTGCTTTCTGTTATCAGGGAGTTCATTGTGGAGTTTATGACATGTAGGTCGTTAGCATCTGGAGTTCCAGCGATCCAATTCCAAATTTTGCCTATTGTGTCCCATCGTTTTTGTCTTTTCACAAATAGTTTGATATTCGCAAAAGTGTCCTGTAGCATGCTAGCTTTTATTCTGATCAAATTTTCACTGAAAATTTTTTTTCACTAATTTCCTAGGTTTACTTTATGTATTTTTCGATTGTTTGCATCGATAATATATGTTGGATAATACTCCTTTACTTTTGCTGCGTTAAATCGACTATCGCGTTTGTTATTCGTCTTTTTCTTTTCGAATGCATATTCGTTTTCTACGGAATCCTTATTTTTTTCGTTTTGATTTTTTCTTCATTCTTTTTGAATAGCTCTAGTATTCTTTCATTTGTTTTTCCTCTTATTCTTGATCTCTCTAGCAGATCGTTTGCTATTTTTATTTACTCATTTCGTGGTGTATCTTTTATGAATGAATGTATGCTGTGATTATACTTATAAACAGCTTGTTGTTCTTATGTTATAATGCTCATCTCTGGATTGAGTCTTTTTGTGCATCTAGCGATTTCCCTTATAGTCGAATGGCTACGTTCTATTTGTCCATTCGTTTCTGAACGATTAACTGGAGTTTTTAATATTTTTACTCCTAGATTCAGTAATGATTGTTCGATAACGTTTGACACAAACATACATTCGTTGTCTATTACAATTTGAGCTGGTTATTTGAGATTTGAGTCATATGGGAGTTGTAGTAAAACTTCTTTTACATCTGCGATGGATTTCGATTTTATCGGTCGTATTTTAACGTCTTTTGAAAATTTATCTATTGATGAGTTAAATCAAAAATTTGCGTTGTAAGCATATATGTCGATAAGGATAATCTCTCCAGGATATGTCGGTATTGGTGTTTTTACTGGTATAAATTGTTGGGGTTTTCTCTCGTATTTTTCTGTTTAACATATTTCACAATTTTTTACAATGTTTTGAATACTTTTTCTCATTCCAGGAAAGTAGAATTTTTTTATAAATTGTGATGAGTTTTCATTTGCATTTCTGTGAGCAAAATTATGAATATTTTTTATTTCTTCAATTTGTGTTTCTTCATCGCATAGGTCTTGTACTTGTATTTGAGAAAATCTAGCTTTTACTGGTTTCGAATTATAGAGATTTTTATAAACCTCTTGGATAATTCCCATTGTTTGTTCATCTGTTCATCCTTGATAAAATCAGAAGTAAAGGTTGGTTCAATGAAAACTTGTCTTTTGAATTTCGTGAAAGGGGTAATAAAATGGTAGGAAGGATTAGTTCCAATTTTAAATACTAGTTGGTTGTGGAATACATTCATTGGTGCTTCTGTTGAAGGTATATACGAATGATCGTCTTCGTCAGCTGAGTGCTGAGTTGGGGTTAGTGAGTATAGTTGTATACGGGAAAGTGCGTCTGCTACGACGTTTGAACTTCCGGGTTTGTAGAATAATTGGTAGTCGTGTTTCTCCATGAAAGATTTCCATCTTTTCAGTTTTGCGTTGTTATTCTGCGGAGATAAAGCAAATGTCAATGGTTGATG
Organism: Anopheles maculipalpis; assembly: GCF_943734695.1. NCBI lineage: Eukaryota > Metazoa > Arthropoda > Insecta > Diptera > Culicidae > Anopheles > Anopheles maculipalpis. The sequence goes on from NC_064871.1 coordinate 59,745,881, forward strand.
ATCTGTATGAATATTAATTTTAGCTCCGTATATGAAGTTTCTCAATGTGTGTAATGCCCAAACGATGGCAAGCATTTCTTTTTCGTTGGTTGCGTAATTTTCCGGTGTTTTGGAAAGAGTGCGAGAAATGAAGGTTATCGGTCTTTCACCGTCGTGAAATTTTTGTGAAAGCACAGCTCCTAGTGCTTTGTCCGAAGCGTCTGTTGTTAGTTCGAATGGCTTCTCGAAATCTGGAAAAGCTAAAACATCATTAGAAGATATTATGTCTTTAAGGGTTTGAAATGCGTTTTTTGCGGCTTGGTCAAATTCAATAGGAAAATTTTTTGATTCGTGTTTGGAAATTTGGCGATGGCCATCCTCCCCTTTTAGGAGTTTTGTGATGGGTTTTGCCAGTTGTACATTGTTTTTAATAAACCTGCTATAATAACCTGACAGTCCTTAGAATCTTCTCAGTTCTTTAAGGTTTTGTGGTTCTGGGAAATTTTTTATGGCTTCAACCTTTTTTATATTTGGTTTAAGTCCTTCACTTGAGACTATGAATCCAAGGAATTCAACTTTAGTTTTAAGAAATTCAGATTTGTCCGGATGTATTTTAAAATTAGCCGCTCTCAGAGTCTCTAGAACAATTTTTAAATTTTTCAGATGTTCTTCAACTGTTTCGCTTAAAATGATTACGTCATCGATATATATGTGACAAATTTTTCCGATATGTTCCCCTAAAGTGTCGTCCATGACGCGTTGGAATATTGAAGGGGCATTTTTTAAACCAAAAAGCATGCGTACGAATTCATATTTTCCGTTGTTTACTGAGGATGCGGTTTTTTTGATATCATTTTCCGACATAGGTACTTGATGAAATCCTGACGCTAAGTCAAGACTTGTGAAATATTTATTTGAACCTAGATGGGCTCAAACAGTAGATGGATCTAGAATAGGATATTTATCGCTTATTGTTTGAATGTTTAATTTTCTGTAGTCTACGACAAGTCTATATTTTTTTTTTCATTGGCAGCATCCAGTTTTTTTTAAACAATCCACACTGGTGCATTGTAAGGGGATTTCGAAAGTCTGATGATTCCATCATTTAGGAGTTTTTCGATTTGCCTGTTAACTTCACCTTTAAGTGCTTGGGGATAGGGATACGTTTTACTATAAACTGGTGATTCATCTTTTGTTCTAATTGTCGCTTTGACTCGCGAAGTACAAGGTAGTTTCAAATCTGGTGGTTGGAAAACATCTTGACATTCCTGTAATAGGTCATGTAACTTTCTTTTTTCGTTTTGGTTCAAATGATTATCACTAATATTTATTTTATTTACTTCCTGTAGTTGGTATTGTTGTAATGTAATGAAATTTGTGCCATTAATGAATAATATTTCATTGGCTGTGTCAATTCCGGCTTTAATTTCCTTTAATTAATCGTGTCCGATTATGGCATCAAATGATTTAAAATTTTCTAAATGATAAAGTTTTAGCATTTTATCTGAATATGGTTTGAATAATTGTGCTTGAGAATAAGCGTCGATTTTAATATCTCCTGCTGCAGTTGATTAAAAAAATGGTTCATCAACCTTATGTGAATTTTTTGCATATTTACGATGTTTGTTATTAGATCCGGTATCAATTAACATTTTGAGTGGTTCTGAAGCGTTACCATAGAATAAGAAGTAGGGCAACGCTGAGTTTAATCTAAAAAATTGAGCTCTGCTTCTTCAAGACTGTCTCTGAAGTTGTTACCTTCTTGTTTTTCAATTGTTCTGAGACATCGTTCGAATGACTGTTGCACACTGTCATCCATTGTGTTGTTCACGTTGTTGTGTACGTTTTCGAATGTTTGTGCAAGATTGGCATCTGCTATATGGTTCATGGTCTTTACATTTCCTGCGTTTGTTTGGATATTATTGATTCTAGGTCGTTTTGGTGGTCTCGCATTGTTTGAATTGGGACGATTTCTGTAATTCACTTGGTGAGTTCTGATGGGTTTATCAACATTCATCGGTTCTGATGGTGGTTGACGTTGAAATTGATTAAATTGCCTTTGTTGAAAGGGTTGTTGGTGCCTTGGAGTGAAATTGTTAAAATTTCGATTTCCATACATTTGTGGTTTTGGGTAATGAGGCCTTGGTGGTGGCTGAGGATGTGTGTACCTTATTGGTGTTGGTGGCGGTAAGGGAATCATATTCCTTGGTGCCGTTGGTGGAGTGTATGTTCTCGGTTTTGTTAACATTTTTCTGCATTCAATGTTCTGAAAAGAGATACAATAGCTGTATGCTCCTGCAAGGAATGTTGGCTCATAATTCCTTATGAATTTGTAAACGTCTGCATCGAGTCCTCTCATGAAAGCATCAATTGCTTTTTTGTTATACATTTCAATTAAAGCTCTGGTAGCTTCGGGGTGTGTGTATACCTTTCGTCGGTGTTTATTTGATTTGCGATGAGGGACAGTAATCTGTTCACCTCGTCGTACTATACTTCTAGTGAGTGGTTCTTCTGTTGTACGCTCATGAGTTGGAAGTCTAATGTTTCTAAGTCACGTTTTTCACCGTAATAAATGATCAATGTTTTTTTGATAAGGTTCCAGTTTATGCCTACGTTTGAAGCGACGAGTGAGTCATTCGCTTCACCTCGAATTTTTCTACGAATGAATTTGCAGATCATGTGGTATTTATTTTGTCGTTCGATGGTGTCTGTACCTTTAGTTTGGTATAGTTTCACTAAACTATCTACGTCATTTAACCAGCTATTCAGTTCGCTGGGATCCCCAGTGAATGTTGGTAAATCCTTTACCAAATCGGGGATTTTTTCAAACGTTTCAGGATCTACACTTGTTCCATCTGGTTTTGTAAAATAAAGCGGTGGATCGGAATAATCGATAGAAGTGGGGGCAAAATTGCACGCTTCTAGTGCGGTAATGCGGTTGATAATTTGATCAAGCTCGGGTCTCGACATTTTCAGTCTTATGGATTGTTATGAATTAGTTAGATTCTCCTGGATTTTTTCGTTAGTTTTAACACGTTTTTAATTTCACTTGTTGGAGTTGGTAACATGTTATATAAGGTTGCGATCGTTTTTGATATGCGTTATAGATTTTTCACAATTTAAATTTTTAACTTACAATTTTTTTATAATTTACTTACAGTACCATACGCATCCTGTTTCGGGCGTTGCTTGTACGTTTTAAGTTGTCTTGATTCAGCTCCTCTAGCGGGCCTTATGTTGTTTTGCGTTCCTCTAACGGACGATGTGTTGTTTTTTGTAGAAAACCGGCTATGATAGTCCACCTTCTCAGTGTGACGGATGGTTCCTTTTTGTCCTGCGTGAGCTGCTAACTGCACAGGTGACTCGGGATCCTTTTCACACGGCTGCACTTGGCGATCAGGAAGTCTGTTTTAGTTTTGGATTTGGTGGTAACTTTCACTCTAACGTGGTTGCTTTTCACTTGCACCTTCACTTTATTTTTCACATAGCGCGGTCCCTATTCGGGCGCCAATTAACGCACGGTGTCAGGGAGAAGTGTTTTAAAAAAAAACTTAACTTTATTACCATCGACCGGCGGAGTTAGATACCGTTCGGATTAGCGTCTGAATATCAACTAACTAACTTTGGTTTGGTTTGGATTGATGCTGGTGCGTTGGTCCGTGGTGAATTATGCTGCGTTGCAGATAATGATGTGCAGGCTGCTCGGTTGTTTGTTTGTTTATTTAGCTTCGTTGCAGGTTCTCATGTTGCGATAATGGGTGGCGCGTTTTGCTGCGTTGCTTTTCTAGTGCTGCGGTGTCATCTTAACTCAAAATCGTCACAATAGTCACAGCAATAGTCCCGGACCATCAAAACTCACAACATCCACCACTACATCATCATCATCATCTTCATCATCATCACCATCACCACAACCATCCACAACCGAGTTCGCCCGGGATAAGGCAAAGAATAAGGAGGAAATGCTTTATCAATATGTGAAAATCTACTCATCACAACGGTGTTGACAATACGGCACTGGAGCGTAAAAATCAAATGTAACTAAATGAACAAATAAAAATTCTGAGAATTTTGAAAATTCTGAGATTTATGAGATTTCTGAGATTTTTTATATTTCTGAGATTTCTGATATTCCTCACATTTCTGAAATTTCTGAAATTTCTAAGATATCTAAAATTTCTGAGAATTTCGGAAATTCGGAGATTTCTGAGAATTCGGCGAGTTTTGAAATTTCTGTAATTTCCAAGATTTCTAAAATTTCTGATATTTGTAAAATTTCTGAGATTTCTGAGATTTTTTGAAATTTCAGAGATTTCTGAAATTTCTGAGATTCTTGAAAATTCTTAGATCTCTGAGAATTCTGAAATTTCTGAAATTTGTGAGATTTCAGAAGTTTCTGAGATTATCAAACTTTCTGAGATTTTTGAGAATTTTGAAATTTCTGATATTCCTGAGATATCTGTATTTTCTGAGATTTCTGAGATTTTTGAGATTGCTGAGATTTTTGAAAATTCTGAGATTTTTTTAAAATTCTTCGATTTCTGAGAATTCAGAGAATTTTGAAATTTCTGAGATTTCGGAGAATTCTGAGGTTTTAGAAATTTCTGAGATTTCCGACCTTTTTGAGGATGCTGATATATCTAAGAATTCTGTAAGAGATATACTAAGAGTTTTAAAAATTGAGATACTGAAAATTTGGAAACTTTTGAAATTTCCGAGATTTTTGACATTTTTGAAAATTCTGAAATTTCTGAGTTTTCTGAGATATCAGATTTTTCAGAGCTTTCTGAGATTTCTAAGAGTTCTGAATTTCCTTAGAATTCAAAGATTTTTGAAATTTCTGAGATTTCTGGGAATTCTCATATTTTTGAAATTAATGAGATTTCTGCAATTCCTGAGATTTATAAAGTTCTGAGATTTTTTAAATTTCTGAGATTTACTGAGAATTCTGAGATTTTTAAAAATTCTATGATTTCTGAAATTTCTGAGTTTTCTTAGAATTCTGAAATTTTTGAAATTTCTGAGATATCTGAGATTGCTGAGATCACTGAAATTTCTAAGAATTTTGATTTTTCTGAGCATCCTGATTTTTCGAAATTCCGAAGATTAATGAGACTTCTTAGATTTCTGAGATTTCTGAAAATTTTGAGATTTTTGAATCTTCTGAGAATTCTGAGTTTTCTAAGATTTCTGAGATTACTGATAAATCTGTTGTTTCTCAGATTTCAGATATTTTTAAAAATTCTGAGATTTCTGAGATTCTGCGATTTCTGAAACTTCTGAGATTTTTGAAATTTCCTAGATTTCTGAAATTTTTGAGATTTCTAAAATTTCTGAGATTTTTCAGATTTCAATAATTTCTGAGAATTCTTAAAATTTCTGAGATTCTTGAAAATTCTTAGATATCTCAAAATTCTGAAATTTCTGAAAATTCTGAGATTTCAGAGAGTTTTGAGATTTAGCAAATTTCTGAGAATCCTGATTTTTTTTTAATTTCTGAGATTTCTGCGATTTCAGAGAATTCTGCGATTTCTCATATTTCTGAGATTCCTCAAATATCTAAAACTTCTAAGATTTTTGAAAATTCTTAGATTTCTGAAACTTCAGTGATTTCTGAGAATTCTGAGGTTGAATAAATTTCAGAGATTTCTTAAATTTGTGGAATAACCAAAACTTCTGAGAATTCTAAGATTTTTAAAAACCTGAGATATCTAAGAGTTTTGAAACTTTCTGAGATTTTTGAGATTTTTGAAAATTCTTAAATTTCTGAGAGTTCTCAGGATTCTGATATTTCTGAGATATCTGAGATGTATAGAAATTCTACGAATTTCGAAAATTCTGAGATTTCTAGGAATTCCGTGATTTTTGAAATTTCTGTGATTTCTGAAATTTCTGAGATTAGTGAAATTTTGCAGATTTCTAAAATTTCTGAGATTTCTGAGATTTTTTAAATTTCTGAGGTTTCTGAAATTTCTAAGAATTCTTAAATTTCTGAGATTCTTGAACATTCTTTGATTTCTCAAAATTCGAAAATTTCTGAGACATAGGAAATTTCTGAGAATTCTGGCATTTTTGAAATATATGAGATTTCTGATATTTCTAAGATTTCTACGATTTCTGAGATTGCTGATATTTCTGAGATTCCTGAAAATTTTGATATTTCTGAGGTTTTTGATATTCCTGAAATTTTTTAAACTTCTGAGATTTCTTAGACTTCTGAGATTTATTAGAATTCTGAGATTTGTGAAATTCCTGAGATTTCTGAGATTTTTGAGATATCTGAGATATCTAACAATTTTTTGTTTTTTGGAAATTCTGAGATTTTTAAGAATTCTGAAATTCTTGAAATTTTTTATATTTCTGAGATTTCTGAGATATCTGAGATTCCTGAGATTTCTGAGATTTCTGAGATTTCTGAGATTTCTGAGATATCAAAGATTTTATAAATATCTGACATTTGTGAAATTTCTGAGATTTTTGAAATTTTTTTGATTTCTTAGAATTTAAAGATTTTTGAAATTTCTGGGATTTCTAAAAATTCTGAGATTTTCAAAATTTCGGAGAATTCTAAGATATTTGAAATTTTTGAAATTTCTAGGATTTCTGAGGTTTCTGGGATTTCTGAGATTTTTGAAAATTCTGAGAGTTCTGAGAATTCTTAGATTTCTGAGATTTCTGAGATATCTTAAAATCCTGATAATTTGAAAATTCTGAGATTTCTGAGAATTCTGTAATTTTTGAAATAACTGAGATTTCTGAGATTCCTGAGATTTTTCAAATTCTGCGATTTTTGAAAATTTGAGATATACTGAGAATTCTGAGAATTTTGAAAATTCTGAGATGTCTGAGATTTCAGTGATTTTGAAAAATTCTGAAATGTCTGATTCTGAGATTTATTATTATAGATTTCGGAGAGAAGTCTGCCGCCAGCTTCCGTAGCGAAAGGACGTGTTTCGCTCGAAAGCGTCTTTACGGATTATTTGTATACGGCACAAAAAGGCTATTGTTCTCGAGTGCGAATGCGTAGTCAACGCGATTACCCGTAACGCACCTATCGGTGTCTCCATCTTACTCCGATATTCATGCGGAGAGTGTCCCGTTATCCCTATCGATCGACTGGCGATCGACGTGTGCTCCTGTGGTGTTAGTGTGTGTGTCTGCTGATCGTTGCGATAAGCAAGCGTATCAACGCAACGCTATCGCTTTAATCGGCGCTTGTGCTACAAGCTAGTGTGTGTTTGTGTGAATGTGTGTTTATTTGTGCATCGTGTGATACGGTAAGTGTTACCCTTTTTCCTTACCCGTCCCGTTGTCTCCGGCCCTACCATGGCGGTAGAGCAGGATGCTTCCGACTATGATCGGGAGAATGATCTCTCCAAGGAGGTGAAAAGAAAGCCAGGGCGTCCCAAGGCCGCACCAGCGGCAAAAAAATTGCCTTGGATGATAGGCCTTCGACTTCGAAGGCCACGTGTAGTAGTGTCACGTTGGCAAAGAATGCCCAGGTGACAAAAAGTGCCCCGCTGGTAGCAACTAACGAGCCGCTATCAGAACACCGAGCGCGTGCTTACCCGCCGTCGTGGGAGGGTAAGCCAATAGTGTATTTTATGTCGCGAGTTAAACAAATCCATGTAAGGATGATCGAGGCATCGTTATTCAAAAAGTACCCGGGTGTTGCCGATGTTTTTCGGATGCGCCCAAACAAGATCAGGGTTACCGCAAAGGACCGGGCTCAAGCCAACGTCATTGCGGCTGACGCAGAATATACGGAGCACTACCGGGTTTATATTCCCGGTAGTCTGGTTGAGGTTTCCGGCGTAATCGAGGATTTCGATTACCCTGAGGAGGAAGTGGTGCAATTGGGCTTTGGGGTTTTTCAAACCCCGAACTCGCCCAAGATAAAAGTGCTTGAAGCAAAAAAGCTCTTCAAGCTTGATGCTTCAAGCAAGCCAGAAAAAAAATATGTCCCGACCTCCTCAATCCGGGTTACGTTTGAGGGTACGGTACTCCCGCAGGCCCTCATTCTAGAAGGCCTCAGGATACCCATTGACCGGCCGTACGTACCAAGGGTGGCCACCTGTTCAAAGTGCAGTCGGATTGGGCATGCCGATGCGTTTTGCACTCGCAAAACTTCCTGTGGAAAATGCAGAGGGGAACATGCCACCGAGAAGTGTAAAGCCCCTTCCCAGAAATGCTCGCATTGTCGGGATGAGTGGCACGAGGTAGCTTTGTGCCCCGTGTACCGAAAACTCCAAAAGGAGCCGACGAAAACAATTTCCGAGAGGGCACGCGGATCGTACAGCGATGCTCTAAAGGGAGCAAACGCATCAAACCCTTTTGCTGTTTTGGGTACAAATGCAAATGACAAGTCCAGCCCGACTGCACTCGCACAGGTGCCATTGAGACCAGTGAAGAGAGTACCTTATAAAAAGGTACAAAGGAAAGTCCTAAGGACAAAAATTATATCCTTGGCACAACAGCGTCTCGCCAAAGCTAAAGCTTCCACCCAGTCTAGAAACGAGATGCTGAACATCCCAATCCCGCTCCCCAAACTACCAGGAAGGAGCCCAAGAAAAAGCGATCCCTCCGAACCGAAGCCCCTCTGGAAAGCTTGGCTTTTCCAAACGGGGGTTCTCCGAAAACCCCTACCCCGTCCCTTTCAGAGATCCTAGAGTCCCTCCTCATGACCCTCAACCTCCCGCAGCACCTGCACAAAATCGCAACTTGGGCCCTTCCTTTCCTGAAGGGGATGATCAAACAGTGGCTGGCCCAATGGCCATGCTTAAGCATAATGGTCCGATTGGACGATTAATTCCTCCAAGGGCTACCATCTTACAGTGGAACTGTAGGAGTTTGCTTGGCAAGCTAGACTCCTTTAAAGCATTAGTGGGCGAGCAAAACTGCGATGTGTTTGCCGTCTGTGAAACTTGGCATTCGGAAGACATTAATCTTACCTTCCCGGGATGTAATATGATCCGTGAAGATCGCATTACAAGCGGTGGGGGAGGCAAAAATTGGCGATCTTCACGTGACAATTGCATCCATTTATATCCCCCCGATAGCCAACAATAAAAATGAAAAAATTGAAAAGTTCAAAGAGGATCTTGGAAATTTAGCAGTGGTCTTGCCTGGACCACTTTTGATCCTGGGAGATTTCAACTCCCATGGAATCGACTGGGGCTGCGATAACGATGACAATCGAACTCCAATTATCCGAGACATCTGCGACAGATTCGGGTTTTCAATCCTCAACTCAGGAGAGGCAACTAGGATGCACACACCGAAGAGTAGGGCGAGTGCACTGGACTGGCCTCTATGTCCATCAGCGATGGCCCTGGATTTTAGTTGCAAGGTGATCCAGGACCTTATCGGTAGTGACCACTTGCCGATAGAAATTTCCTACATCAAAGGAGGATGTCCAGAAGGTGGAATCCCCGTTAAATGTGACTTAACGAGGAACATCGACTGGACGAGATACGGTGAATTAGTAGCCGCTTCGCTTTCTCTTGACATGGAAGATTTGTCTCCAGTTCAGGAGTACGAAAAACTTGTTTCAATTATAAACAAGTGCGCTCTTGAGGCCCAAACAAGGCGCTCCCACCAATCAAGGACATTCAAAAAACCCCCCACTCCTTGGTGGGACAAGGATTGCCAAGCGGCTTTTAACAAGAAGCGAGAGGCGTTTAAAGCATTCCGGGACACGGGCTCAAGGTCTTTATATGAAAAATATAAAGGACTGGAGAGATCGTGTAAAAACCTGTTGAAGGCGAAGAAAAAGGGCTATTGGCGTAGATACGTCAATAACCTAGACCCTTCCGCTTCACTTAATTCGCTTTGGAGGATGGCTAGAAGGATGCGAAACAGTAACAACATCAACGAGAGCGAAAGCTTTTCTGGCGAGTGGCTAAATGAAGTTGCCCACAAGCTCTGCCCCGATTTCGTTCCTGCGCAGAACTTTCATCAAAATGCGCCTGGCAGTGACCCTATCATGGACTCACCGTTCACTATGGTTGAACTATCGCTTGCTCTTCTATCAAGCAAAAATCTTCCCCAGGCCTGCATCAGATCAACAGCAAACTGCTGCAAAATCTTCCCGACATGGGCAAGAAACGTCTGTTAAGAATCTTCAACGATATGTTGGAGTTCAACAGCGAATGCCCGCAAGAATGGAGGGAAGTGAAAGTTGTCACTATTTTGAAGCCTGGCAAACCGCCATCAAGACACGATTCATATCGGCCGATATCATTACTTTCGTGTCTGAGGAAACTCCTTGAAAGGATGATTCTTTTACGGTTAGAAGAATGGTTGGAAACCAACAACCTTCTCTCAAGTACTCAGTTTGGTTTTCGTAAAGCCAGGGGTACTAATGACTGTTTAGCGCTTTTGGTCACTGAAATAGAGCTTGCCCGTGCACGCAAGCAGAACATGGGGTCTACCTTCCTTGACATACAGGGGGCATTTGACTCAGTTTCTCCATACAAACTGAGTCAAAAATTAGAAAATGCGGGCCTGGGACCAAAGTTGAATAACTTGTTATTCAACCTTTTGTCGGACAAAGCTATGAATTTCAACAATGGTCACGTGCAGTTAAAACGGAACAGTTTCCATGGACTAGCACAAGGGTCCTGCTTGAGCCCCCTGTTGTATAACTTTTATGTTAGTGAGATAGACTCTTGTCTAGCGCCAAACTGCAGTCTTAGACAATTGGCAGACGACGGCGTTACATCTGTTGCAAGCAGAGACGCCGACGAAATACAACTGGCTTTACAAACCACTCTGGATAATCTTTCCGAGTGGTCTAAAAACCTTGGTATCAAGTTCTCTGCTACGTAAACTAAGATGGTAGTCTTTTCTCCTTTTAGCGATACGGGAAAAAACAGGGAGAAAAGGCTATATGACCCGAAAATTGATGTCTTTCTGTATGGTGAAAAGATATCAATTACCGACAATTTTCGATACCTTGGTGTATGGTTTAATTCTAGGCTAAACTGGAGTACTCACTTCACCCGTCTGGTGCAAAAATGCAGTAAAATAATCAACTTTCTAAGGACAGTCACAGGATTCTGGTGGGGCGCACATCCATCAGACGTCTTGAGACTGTATAAGACAACGGTACTATCCGTATTGGAATATGGAAGCATATGCTTCCATTGGGCATCCAATACGTTGATACTCAAGCTAGAAAGGCTACAGTACCGCTGTCTTAGACTCGCACTAGGGAGCATGAAATCCACACACAACATGTCCCTAGAAGTGATGACTGGAGTGATGCCGCTCAAACTACGTTTTGAAATGCTGTTGCTTCGCCTTCTAGTCCGTTGTTCAGTATCAAATCCCTTGATAATAGAAAATTTTGAAGCGCTTGTAGAGACAGGTTCTAAGAGCAAAATCTTTAACATCTACGAAGATTTTGTTGCCTTACAAGTGCATCCTAGCGCTCCAAAGGCATTAATACGTGCTGCCCTTCCTGAGAACTACAATTCTATTTTAATAACAGATTCCTCATTGCACGAGGAAATTAAGACCATACCTAATGATCTTCGCCCGAGGGTAGTTCCGGGTATTTTCATGAATAAGTATGGTCATTTAGACCAAATAAGCCAGTACTACACTGATGGATCATCCTCTGAGGAGGGCACTGGCTTCGGTGTGTTTAGCGAGTCCAACGAAGCATTTTTCAAATTGAGGCAGCCATGTAGTGTCTACACCGCAGAGCTAGCCGCAATATATTACGCACTATCCATGATAGCAGCGAGACCTTCGGACCAGTACTTCATCTTCACTGATAGCCTTAGTGCTATTGAAGCTCTGAGATCTCCGAAGGCTGTTAAGAGTCAGGATTTCCTCACCATAAAAATAATTGAACTGCTTGGCTCAATGTTCGATAAGGCGTATAAGATCTCGCTAATTTGGGTCCCTTCTCATTGTTAAATTCCCAGCAATGAGAAGGCAGACTCATTGGCCAAAACAGGCGTCCAAAAAGGCGCTTTTTACGACCGACCGATATCGGCCCAGGAGTTCCTTCGTTTCCCACAGCAACTTTTCCTGTCTCGCTGCAGAGCATGTGGGAGGCGGATGAACTCGGGCGTTTCCTTTTCTCGATCTCTCCGCAAGTGTCCCTGCGGCCTTGGTTCGATGGGCTCTCTGTAGACCGGGCATTTAAACGAATGATGTCTCGACTGATGTCGAATCATTTTGCTTTGAATGCTCATCTACAGCGTATAACTCTGGCAACTCAGACAAAAGTATGTGGCTGCGGTAACGGATTTCACGATGTGGATCACCTTCTGTGGTCCTGCGTGGAATTTGAAACCGCAAGACTCTCCTTGATGAGCGCAGTCGAGAATATCGGCAGACGACCGGGTACAGAAATTAGAGAAGTGTTGGCTACCAAGGACCTCCCCTACATGAGGATCATTCACCGATTCGCCAGAGACAACGGTCTTGTCCTATGATTCCACATCCCAAGTATCCTTTCAATCCGTATTCGTATTTCTCCATTCCTTTTTTGTTAAATGTTGTGTTGTCTATGTTTTAAGTGTATTTTTTGTAGTGCCACGGGTGATCCGATGACTGGGCAACAGCACTCGAGGGCGATTCCAACACTGCCGTATAAGGGAGGCAGGCGTTGTTGAAAGAGCAGTGTTCTCCACTCCAGTCCAGTTTTGGCACATTGAGTTTGACAACGTTGGCGTCGGGTTCGGGGTGTTTGGCGGGTTCAGTCTCGGGAGTAGTGAAGTCGCTTTCGCTGCTGCGGGATAGAGCTTGTCGACCATCCTTTGATTGGACGTTGACTAGAGTGAGCTTAGAATGTCATTGCTAGACTGCACTGGAGAACACTGTACGAAGACAAATAAATGTGCTCTATAAACAATATTTGTTTGTTTGTTGCAGTCCAGACCAATCCACAAAGGACAACAATAGAACGGCCACAACAAAACAATAGCCGGAATTTGGATGCAACCAACCATCGTAATTACAATAGCCAGAGCAAAAGAACCGGACCATCATCCACGAACACATGTTCATCATCATCATCATCATCATCATCATCATCATCATCATCATCATCATCATCATCATCATCATCATCATCAGCATCATCAACACCATCACCACAACCATCCTCAACCGAGTATGCCCGGGATAAGGCAAATAATAGGGAGGAAATGCCTTATCAATATGATTGTAATTTTGTTTTTTTTTTTTCAACACAAGTGGTGTTGACAATTCGGCATTGGACCGTCATAATCAATTGTAAATAAATAAATAAAACAAATCTCAGAAAAAACAGTAATCACAAAAATCTAAGAATTTTCGGAATTCTCAGAACTATTAGATTTTCAAAAATCTCAGAAGTCTCAGAAATCTCAAAACCTTCAAAAATCTCAGAATTTTCAGAAATCTAAGAATTTTCTTAAATCTCAGAAACTTCAGAAATCTCAGAAATTTCACATTTCTCAGAAATCTCAGAAATTTCAAAAACCTCTGAATTCTCAGAAATAACATAATTTTCCAAATTCTCTGATAAAATCTCAGAATTCTTAGAATTTTCAAAAATCTCAGATATCTCAGAAATGCAAGAAATTTCAAAAATTTCAAAAATCTCAGATTTTTCAAAAGTCTCAATATTCTTTTATGTCTTAGGTTTTTATCCTAAATTTTTAAGAATCTCACAATTCTTTGAAATATCATAATTCTCAGACATTTCAGAAATTTCAGAAATTTCTAAAACCTAGAATTTTCAGAATTCTCAGAAACTTCAAAAATATAAGAATTCTCAGAAAAAGATGAATTTTCAAAAATCTCAGAATTTGCATGAATTTAAAAAATCTCAGAAATCTCAGAAATATCAGATATCGCAGAATTCTCAGAAATCGTAGAAATCTCAGAAATCTCAGAAATTTAAAAAAAAATATCAGAATCCTCAAAAATTTTCTAAATCTCAGAAACTTCAGAAATATCAGAAATTTCAGAAATTTCAGAATTCTCAGATATCTAAGAATTTTCAAGAATCTCATAAATTTGAGAAACTTAAGAAATTTCAAAAATCTCAGAAATCTCAGAAATTTTAGAAATCTCAGAAATTTCAGAAACCTAGTAAATTTCAAAAATCTCAGAAATTTCCAAAATCGCCGGATTCTCAGATATCTCAGGATATTCAAAATTCTCAGAATTTTTTATTATCTCAGAAATCTCAGAAATTACAGAAATGTCAGAAATCTCAGAAAACTCAGAATTTTCAAAAATCTCAGAATTCTGAGAAATCTCAGAATTTTCAAAATTCTCAGAATTTTTAGATATCTCAGAAATCTCAGAATACGCTGAACTCTCAGAATTTTCTAAAATCTCAGAATTCCCAGAAATTACAGAAATTTAAGAAATTTTCAAAACTTAGAATTTTCAGAATTCTCAGAAATTTCAGAAATCTCAGAAATTTTAAACATCTCAGAAATTTACAAAGTCTCTATATTCTCAGAAATAAAAAAAAATTCAAAAATGTCAGAAATCTCAGAAATCTCAGAAATCTCAAAAACTTAGGAAATTTCAAAATTAGCAGAATTCACAGAAATCTCAGAATATTTAAAAATCTCAGAAATCTCAGAAATTTCCGAATTTTGAAATTTCTTAGAATTCTTGTAATTCTTAGGAATTTTGAAAAAATAAGAATGCTCGGAAATTTCAGTTTTCTAAGAAATATCAGAAATATAAAAAAAACTCAGGATTATCAGAAATTTCAGAAATATTAGAAATCTCAGAAATTTCAAAAAATTTAGAAATCTCAAAATTCTTAGAAAGTTCAGAGATCTCAGAAATCTCTGAAATCTCAGAAGTCTGAGAATTTTTAAAAATCTCAGAATTCTTAGAAAACTTAGATATCACAGAAATTTAAAAAAATCTCAGAATTTTCAGAAATCTAAGAATTTTCAAAAATCTCAGATATCTCAGAAATTTTAAAAATCTCAGAATTCTCAGTAAATCTCAGAATTATCAAAAATATCAGACTTCTGATATGGTTTTTTTATTTTTTGATTTTGTTTGATATTTTTTGGATAATTTCGAAAAATTTAGAATGCTCATAAATTTCAGTATTCTAAGAAATTTCAGAAATAAAAAAAATTTAAGAAATAACAGAAATGTCCGAAATATCAGATATCTCAGAAATCTCAGAAATTTTAGAAATCTCAAAATTCTTATAAAGTTCAGAGATCTCAGCAATCTCTGAAATCTCAGAAATCTAAGAATTTTCAAAAATCTCAGAATTCTTAGAAATCTTAGATATCACATAAATTTCAAAAATCTCAGAATTTTCAGAAATCTAAGCATTTTTAAAAATCTCAGAAATCTCACAAATCTTAAAAATTTCAAAAATCACAGAATTCTCAGTAAATCTCAGAATTATCAAAAATATCAGACTTCTGATATTTTTTTTGGATTTTTTGATTTTTTTTTTTATATTTTCTGAGAGAAATCCCAGAAATCTTGCAATTTTAATAAATCTCAGATATCTCAGCAATTTCAAAGATATTCGAACTTTCACACATCTCTGAATTTTCAAAAATAACAGAATTCTTAGAAACTTGAGAAATCTCAGCCATCTCAGAAAACGCAGATATCTAAGAGTTTTCAAAAAAATCAGAATTCTTAGAAATGTAAGGAAAGAGTTGAATTTATTAAACAAGATTTCAAAGTAAAGGTATTAACAACGGCCGAAGGTCGTTTCGTTCTGACTGTCGATACGCGAATGTCTTATCCTGCTGCGCGCCTCCTAGTATATTCTTTCCGCTCTCTCTCTCTCTCTCTCTCTCTCTCTCCCTCTCTCTTTCTCTCGCTCTTCCACACTGCTCCCTATCCTCTTAGACAGTCCGCTCAGTTTTTCATTCGCTCTCTTTCTCTTCCTTACCTGTTCCCACACGGCCTTTCCTGATAACAATCAATCCGATTGTGACCAATTTTTCAACATATCTCCTGCCGTGGTCGTTAGAAGAGGCCCTTCATCTTCTTCGTTTATTTTGCGAACCTCATATCTATCATTCGGCAGTGTTCTTTGGATTTCATATGGACCCAAGTATCGTTTTTTGACCTTTCCTCCTGTCCTGAATTGGGTAAATGGCAACGCTACCAAATCACCCACCTTGTACACTCGTGTTTTCTTACGGCGAAGATTGTAGTATTTTCTATTTTCCTCTTGCATCTTAACAATGTTTTGCCGCGCGTGCTGTCGTAATTCGTCTCGTCCATCATTAAAGATTTTCTGCATTTCTTCCTTCAATATTTGCGCCAACATAACATCATCCTTCGTTTTCATTTTCACGCCAATGAACAACTCGAATGGAGTCATTCTAATTGCCTTTTGCCAGCTGTTGTTTATGACCGTTTGTACCCTATCAACGTGCTTAAACCACTCGTCTGACTTTTCCACAGATAATTTAGTTAAGATCGGAATTATTACGCCGTGGATTCGTTCGACTTGCCCGATGACCGAACATATTGCACGAGAAGCACTTCGGTCCCTCGTTCTTTTGTGGGCATTCCAACGAAATGTGCGACGTCTCGCCACAGTTGAAACAATTCTGCCTTTTGATCTGTTTATTATTTGCCTTTTCGTTCGGTCGAAGCTTATCTTCCTTTTTTGTGAACTCTTCACGCTTCGTCTTACTCTTTGCAGTTTTCGTTACCTTTTCGAAATTCAACAACTTTTTCTTTAGTCGCTCGATGCTTTGAGCTTCTAATAATATCGACTGATGATGCTCATCGTCGGTTATTCCACTCACTATATACTCACATAGGCTTGGCTCATCCAGATCGATCGGTATCGCAAGCCGTTGCATTTCGTAAATATAATCTCGGATAGATTCACTTGTCTTTTTCTTCCGGTTGGTTAATGCACGATGCACATCACTCGCTCTTATGCGTGGAGCGAATTCTTTGACCAGCGCCTTCTCCAACTTCGAAAAACTACTGAAACTGGTCCGAAGAGAGAATACGAATCGTCTAGCCGTACCGGCTAGTTTCTTACGGCACATAATCAGCTGCTGTTCGTCGTCCCATCGCGCTGCTTTGCATACACTCTTTAGCTGCTTCAGCCACATCCTCACATCCTCTCCTTCCTCGGCACCGAAAGATTCGATGCTATCTTCCATGTCTCTAAAAGAATACACTTTCAGTCGTTTCGGTGCATGTCGTCGTGAATTTTTGGGTGTTGATGTAGCTTTCATTGCTGTCTTAAATATTGCATCGGAATCTCCTTCATCAATATTATCGTCCTCGTCGTCATCTTCGTCATCAGTGCTTGGGCCATCGTCTTCGTCACGTTCCTCGTTGCCAGAGTGTTGTGAGTCGTCTTTCTCACAGTTACCGTCGTCTTCCGAACAACGATCATCATCCTTTTCGCCTTCTAAAGCATCACCGTTTTCACTATTGGAGCTCGTCTTACTCCGATGTTTGATGATCTTTTCGGCAATTTCCATCTTTCCACCAGTGGTTGGCAAACCAAGCTTTTCGCACTCGCGTATCAAACCGATCTTCGTAAAATTCTCACACAGCTCTTCAACCGTCGTCATATTATCGTCTTTGGTTATCACACGTTTCCAACTGACACCAACTTATCCTTTTGTTTTAAACTCACTCACTATCCCGGTTGAGCCCCCATGTAAGGAAAGAGTTGAATTTATTAAACAAGATTTCAAAGTAAAGGTATTAACAACGGTCGAAGGTCGTTTCGTTCTGACTGTCGATACGCGAATGTCTTATCCTGCTGCGCGCCTCCTAGTATATTCTTTCCGCTATCTCTCTCTCTCTCTCTCTCTCTCTCTCTCTCTCTCTCTCTCTCTCTCTCTCTCTCTCCCTCTCTCTTTCTCTCGCTCTTCCACACTGCTCCCTATCCTCTTAGACAGTCCGCACAGTTTTTCATTCGCTCTCTTTTTCTTCCTTACCTGTTCCCACAGAAATATCAGAAATCTTAGAAATTTCAAAAATTTCAGAATTCTCAGAAATATCAAAATTCTTAAAAATCTCAGGAATCTCAGAAATCTCAGTAATTTCAAAAATATTAGAACTCTCAGAAATCTCAGAATTTTCAAACATCTCAGAATTATTAGAAATGTCAGAATTCTAAAAAATCTAAAAAATCTCAAAATTTTCAAAAATCTCAAAATTTTTAGAAATCTCAGATTTTTCACCAATTTCATATTTTTTAAAAAATCCCAGAACTCTTTGAAATCTCAGAATGCTCAGAAATCTTAGAATTTCCATATTCTCAGAGATCTCGCAAATCTCAGAAATTTTAAAAACCTCAGAACTCCCAGAAAACGAATCGAAAAATTTTCTAAAATCTCAGAATTCTCATAAATCTCAGAAGTCTCAGCAATCTCAGAAATCTGAGAAATCTCAGAAATCTCAAAAATATCAGAAATATTATAAATCTAAGAAATCTCAGAAATCTGAGAAATTTCAAAAATTTTAGAATTTTCATAAATCTCAGAATTTTTAGATATCCCAGAAATTTCAGAAATATCAGAAATCTCATAAATCTTAGAAATTTCGGAATTCTCAGAGTTCTCAGAAATTTTACAAATCTCAGAAGTCTAAGAAATTTCAAAACTTTCAAAGGTGTCAGAATTCTCAGAAATTTTGGAAATCTCAGAAATTTCAGAAATCTAAGAATTTTCTACAATCTCAGAAACTTCAGAAATCTCAGAAATTTCAAAATTCTCAGAAATCTCAGAAATCACTGAATTTTCAAAAACATCAGACTTCTTAGAAATCTCAGAAATCTAACGATTTTTTTTTTAATTTTAGGAATCTCAAAAATCTCAGTAATTTCAAAATTATCATAATTCTCAGCAATCTCAGAATTTTCAAATATCTCAGAATTCGTAGAAATTTCAAAAATCTCTGCAATTTCAGAAATCAAAGAATTTAAAAAAAATCAGAATTCTTAGAATTCTCTGAACTCTCGGAAATTTCAAATAAATCGGAACTCTCAGAAATTTCAAATTTTAAAAAATCTCAGAAATCTCAGGAATCTTAGAAACCTTAGAAATTTCAAAATAAATCGAATTCTCAGAAATCTCTGAATTTTCAAAAACCTCAGAATTCTTAGAAATGCCAGAAATCTCAGAAAACTCAGAAATCTCAGATATCTCAGAATTTTCAAAAATCTCAAAATTCTTAGAAATCTCAGCTTTTTCAAAAATCTCAAATTTTTCAAAATCTCAGAACTCTTAGAAATCTCAGAATGCTCAGAAATCTCAGAATTTTCTAAATTCTCAGAGATCTCGGAGATTTCAGAAATTTGTAAAACCTCAGAACTCTCACAAATCGAATCGAAGAATTCTCAAAAATATCAAAATTCTCATAAAACTCAGAAGTCTCATAAATCTCAAAAGTCTCAGCAATCTCAGAAAACTCAGAAATCTCAGAAATCTCAGATATATAAGAGATATCAGAAATCTCAGAAATCTCAGAAATTTCAAAAATTTTAGAATTCTCATAAATCTCAGAATTTTTAGATATCTCAGAAATCTCAGAAATATCAGAAATCTCAGAAATCTTAGAATTTTCGGAATTTTCAGAACTATTAGAATTTTCATAAATCTCAGAAGTCTCAGAAATCTCAAAACCTTCAAAAATCTCAGAATTTTCAGAAATCTAAGAATTTTCTTAAATCTCAGAAACTTCAGAAATCTCAGAAATTTCACATTTCTCAGAAATCTCAGAAATTTCAAAAATCTCTGAATTCTCAGAAATCACATAATTTTCCAAATTCTCTGACAAAATCTCAGAACTCTTAGAATTTTCAAAAATCTCAGATATCTCAGAAAAGCAAGAAATTTCAAAAATTTCAAAAAACTCAGATTTTTCAAAAGTCTAAAAAATTCTTTTATATCTCAGGTTTTTATCCTGAATTTTTAAGAATCTTACAATTCTTTGAAATATCATAATTCTCAGATATTTCAGAAATTTTAGAAATTTCTAAAACCTAGAATTTTCAGAATTCTCAGAAACTTCAAAAATCTCAAAATTCTCAGAAAAAGAAGAATATTCAAAAATCTCAGAATTTTCATGAATTTCAAAAATCTCAGAAATCTCAGAAAACGCAGAATTCTCAGAAATCGTAGAAATCTCAGAAATCTCAGAAATTTAAAAAAAAATATCAGAATCCTCAAAAATTTTCTAAATCTCAGAAACTTCAGATATAGCAGAAATTTCAGAAATTTCATAATTTTCAGATATCTAAGAATTTTCAAGAATCTCATAAATTTCAGAAACTTAAGAAATTTCAGAAATCTCAGAAATCTCAGAAATTTTAGAAATCTCAGAAATTTCAGAAACTTAGTAAATTTCAAAAATCTCAGAAATTTCCAAAATCGCCGAATTCTCAGATATCTCAGGATATTCAAAATTCTCAGAATTGTTTATTATCTCAGAAATCTCAGAAATTACAGAAATGTCAGAAATCTCAGAAAACTCAGAATTTTCAAAAATCTCAGAATTCTGAGAAATCTCAGAATTTTCAAAATTCTCAGAATATTTAGATATCTCAGAAATCTCAGAAATCGCTGAACTCTCAGAATTTTCAAAAATCTCAGAAATCTCAGAAACCTCAGAAATCCCAAAAATTTCAAAAATCTCAGAAATCCCAGAAATTAAAGAAATTTAAGAAATTTTCAAAACTTAGAATTCTCAGAATTATCAGAAATTTCAGAAATCTCAGAAATTTTAAACATCTCAGAAATTTACAAAATCTCTATATTCGCAGAAATAAAAAAAAAAATATAAAAAATTTCAGAAATCTATGAAATCTCAGAAATCTCAGAAACTTAAAAAGTTTCAAAATTTGCAGAATTCTCAGAAATCTCAGAATATTTTAAAATCTCAGAAATCTCAGAAATTTCCTATTTTGAAATTTCTCAGAATTCTTGTAAATCTTAGGAATTTCGAAAAAATAAGAATGCTCGGAAATTTCAGTATTCTTAGAAATATCAGAAATATAAAAAAAACTCAGCATTATCAGAAATTTCAGAAATATCAGAAATCTCAGAAATCTCAGAAATTTTAGAAATCTCAAAATTCTTAGGAAGTTCAGAGATCTCAGCAATCTCTGAAATCTCAGAAGTCTAAGAATTTTCAAAAATCTCAGAATTCTTAGAAATCTTAGATATCAAAGAAATTTCAAAAATCTCAGAATTTTCAGAAATCTAAGAATTTTTAAAAATCTCAGATATTTCAGAAATCTCAGAAACTGTTAAAATCTCAGAATTCTCAGTAAATCTCAGAATGATCAAAAATATCGGACTTCTGATATTGTTTTTTTTTATTTTTCGATTTTGTTTGATATTTTTTGGATAATTTCGAAAAATTTAGCATGCTCATAAATTTCAGTGTTCTAAGAAATTTCAGAAATAAAAAAAAATTAAGAAATAACAGAAATTTCAGAAATATCAGAAATCTCAGAAATCTCAGAAATTTTAGAAATCTCAAAATTCATAGAAAGTTCAGAGATCTCAGCAATCTCTGAAATCTCAGAAATCTAAGAATTTTCAAAAATCTCAGAATTCTTAGAAATCTTAGATATCACATAAATTTCAAAAATCTCAGAATTTTCAGAAATCTAAGCATTTTTAAAAATCTCAGAAATCTCAGAAATCTCAAAAATATCAAAAATCATAGAATTCTCAGTAAATCTCAGAATTATCAAAAATATCAATCTTCTGATATTTTTTTTATTTTTTGATTTCATTTTATATTTTCTGAGAGAAATCTCAGAAATCTCGAATTTTTAATAAATCTCAGGAATCTCAGATATCTCAGTAATTTCAAAAATATCCGAACTTTCAGATCTCTGAATTTTCAAAAATAACAAAATTCTTAGAAATTTCAGAAATCTCAGCCATCTCAGAAATCGCAGAAATCTAAGAGTTTTCAAAAAAATCAGAATTCTTTGAAATATCAGAAATTCTTAGAATTTTCAAAGAAAAATTAGAAATTTCAAAAATTTCAGAATTCTCAGAAATATCAAAATTCTTAAAAATCTCAGGAATCTCAGAAATCTCAGTAATTTCAAAAATATTAGAACTCTCAGAAATCTCAGAATTTTCAAACATCTCAGAATAATTACAAATGTCAGAATTCTAAGAAATCTAAAAAATCTCAAAATTTTCATAAATCTCAAAATTCTTTGAAATCTCAGATTTTTCAAAAATTTCATATTTTTTTTAAAATCTCAGAACTCTCAGAAATCTCAGAATGCTCAGAAATCTAAAAATTTTCAACATTCTCAGAGATCTCGCATATCTCAGAAATTTTTAAAACCTCAGAACACCCAGAAATCGAATCGAAAAATTTTAAAAAATCTCAGAATTCTCATAAATTTCAGAAGTCTCAGCAATCTCAGAAATCTGAGAAATCTCAGAAATATCAGAAATATCAGAAATCTTAGGAATCTCAGAAATCTGAGAAATTTCAAAAATATTAGAATTCGCATAAATCTCAGAATTTTTAGATATCTCAGAAATTTCAGAAATATCAGAAATCTCAAAAATCTTAGAAATTTCGGAATTCTCAGAACTCTCAGAAATTTCACAAATCTCAGAAGTCTCAGAAATCTCAAAACTTTCAAAGGTGTCAGAATTCTCAGAAATTTTGGAAATCTCAGAAATTTCAGTATCTAAGAATTTTCTACAATCTCAGAAACTTCAGAAATTTCAGAAATTTCAAAATTCTCAGAAATCTCAGAAATCACTGAATTTTCAAAAACATCAGACGTCTGAGAAATCACTTAGAAATCTCAGAAATCTAACGATTTTTTTTAATTTCATCTAAAAAATCTCAGTAATTTCAAAATTATCATAATTTTCAGCAAACTCAGAATTTTGAAACATCTCAGAATTCTAAGAAATTTCAAAAATCTCAGCAATATCAGAAATCTAAGAATTTAACAATAAAATCAGAATTCTTAGATTTCTCTGAACTCTGGGAAATTTCAAATATATTGGAATTCTCAGAAAGTTCAAAATTTCAAAAATCTCCGAAATCTCAGGAATCTTAGTAACCTTAGAAATTTCAAAATTAATCGAATTCTCAGAAATCTCAGAATTTTCAAAAATCTCAAAATTCTTAGAAATCTCAGATTTGTCAAAAATCTCAAATTTTTCAAAATCTCAAACTCTTAGAAATCTCAGAATGCTCAGAAATCTCAGAATTTTCTAAATTCTCAGAGATCTCGGAGATTTCAAAATTTGTAAAACCTCAGAACTCTCACAAATCGAATCGAAGAATTCTCAAAAATATCAAAATTCTCATAAAACTCAGAAGTCTCAGCAATCTCAGAAATCTCAGAAATCTCTGAAATCTCTGAAATCTCAGATATCTCAGAAATCTCAGCAATCTCAGAAATCTCAGAAATTTTAAAAATTGTAGAATTCTCATAAATCTCAGAATTTTAAGATATCTCAAAAATCTCAGAAACATCAGAAATCTCAGAAATCCTAGAATTTTCGGAATTCTCAGAACTATCAGAATTTTCAAAAATATCAGAAGTCTCAGAAATCTCAAAACCTTCAAAAATCTTAGAAACTTCAGATATCTCAGAAATTTCACAATTCTCAAAAATCTCAGAAATTACAAAAATCTCTGAATTCGCAGAAATCACATAATTTTCAAAATTCTTCGAAAAAATCTCAGAACTCTTGGAATTTTCAAAAAACTCAGATATCTCAGAAAT
The DNA here is from genome assembly GCF_943734695.1 of Anopheles maculipalpis. Lineage (NCBI taxonomy): Eukaryota > Metazoa > Arthropoda > Insecta > Diptera > Culicidae > Anopheles > Anopheles maculipalpis. The sequence goes on from NC_064871.1 coordinate 59,769,585, forward strand.
GCAAGACATTTCAAAAATTTCAAAAATCTCAGTATTCTAAGAAATTTAGGAAATCTCAGTAATATCAGAAATCTCAGAAATCTAAGAAATTTTGGAATTCTCAGCACCATTAAAATTTTCAAAAATCTTATAAGTTTCACAAATCTCAAAATCTTTCAAAAATCTAAGAATTCTCAGAAATTTTGGATATCTCAGAAATTTAAGAAATCTCAAAAATTAAAAAAATCTCAGAATTTTCAGGAATCTTAAAAAATTTTTAAAATCTTAGAATCTCCAGAGATCCCAAAAATTAAAAAATTCACAGAAATCTCAGAAATTTTACATAACGGCATTAGACCGTTATAATCAATAATAAAAAAATAAATTAATTAATTTCAGAAATTAAAGAAAAATCAGAAATTTCAAAAATCTCTCAATTCTCAGAAATCACATAATTTTCAAAATTCTCTGAATGTTTAATTATCTCAGAAATCTCAAAATTCTCAGAACCCTCAGAATTTTCAAAAATCTCAGAAATCTCAGAAATGTTAGAAATTTCAAATTTCTATTTAAGAATGCTCAGAAATTTCCGAATCCTCCGAAATCTCATTAATCTCTGAAATTCTCAGAAATCAAACAATTTTAAAAAATCTCAGAATTCTTAGAAATTTCAAAAATATAAGAAAAACCAGAAATCTCAGAAATCTCAGATATCTCGGAAATTTTAGAAATCTCAAAATTCTTAGAAAGTTCAGAAACCTCAGCAATCTCAGAAATCTCAGTAATCTAAGAATTCTTTGAAATTTCAGAATTCTCAGCAATCTCTGAAATATCAGAAATGTTTCAATTTCAAAAATGTCAGAGTTCTTTAAAATCTCAAAAATCTCAGAAATTTCAAAAATCTCAGAATTTTCAGAAATCTCAGAATTTTCAGAAATCTCAGAAATCTCAGAAATATCAAAAATCTCAGAATTCTCAGTCAATCTCAGAATTTTCAAAAATATCAGAATTCTTAGATCTCAGAAATGTTACAAGTTTTATAAATCTCAGGAATTTCAGAAATCTAAGAAATTTCACAAATAGGAGAATTTTCAGAAATCTCAGCAATTTAAAAAATCTCAGAATCCTTAAAATTCTCAGAAATCTCAGAATTTTTAGAAATCTCAAAAATCTAAGAAATTTCAGAAATCTCAGCAATCTCTGAAATATAAGAAATCTTGGATTTTCATAAATCTCACAATTCTTAGAAATCTCAGAAATCTCAGAAATTTAAAAATCTCAGAATTTTCAGAAATCTTAGAATTTTTAAAAATCTAAGAAATTTCAGAAATCTCAGAAATTTCCAAAATCTAAGAATTCTCAGTAAATCTCAGAAATTTCAAAAATATCAGAACTCTTGGAAATCTCAGAATTCTCTCAAATTTCAAAAATCTTAAGAATCTCAGAAATCTGAGAAATTTCAAAATATCAGAATTTTAAGAAATCCCATAAATTTTAAAAACCTCAAAATTCTTAGAAATCTCAGAATTTTTAAAATTCTCAGAGATCTCGGAAATCTCATAAATTAATAAAACCTCAGATCTCTCAGAAATCAAAACGATAAATTTTCAAAAATCTCAGAATTCTCATAAATCTCTAAACTTATAAATCTTCCTATTAAGTATTAAGTAGAAGGGAAATACCTCCATTGTCTCGAACTATCGCGGTATCTCACTTTTATGTGCATTTGCCTAGGTATTTGAGTATGTCTTGCATGCCTGTATCCTTAACGTTTCACGTAGTCTTGTCATCCCTCAACAGCACGGGTTGGTTCCTAAACGTTGCACTTCCTCCAACTTCATGTGTTTTACGTCGTTCGTGTCGACTCATCTTGATGTTGTGCCTCAAGTCGACGCAATTTACACGGATTTCAAATCCGCGTTTGACCGCGTTCCTCATGAGTTACTTCTTGAGAAATTGTCACAATTAGGGATCAACAGCATAATTGTTTCCTTGTTGCAGTCATTTCTAAGTGAGCGTGCATATCGTTTTGAACTGAATGTTAATTTCTCTACTTCCTTCTGTTCTGGGGCCGGTATTCCCCAGGGTAGTGTCTTAAGTCCTCTATTGTTCGTCCTATTCCTTCATGACATTACTTCTGTCTTGCCGAAAGATAGCTTTCTTCGCTATGCCGATGATGTGAAAATCTTTTTCCCAATCTCATCGGGTGCGGATTGCGTTTTCCTGTTCTTAAAAAAACTGACCTAACCGTTTTTCCTCTTGGTGTGCTCATAACTCTCTCACCCTTTGTCCTGTAAAGTGTCAAATCATTTCGTTTACTCGTTCCCGCACTCCTTTCCTCTATCCTTATGTGCTTGATCAGGTCCTAGTCAACCGGGTTTCGCTGGTCAAGGACTTAGGCGTATGGCTCGATAGTGGCCTTACCCTAACGTCCCACATCGACTCTATGGTTGCTAGAGCCTGGAAAATACTGGGTATCCTGAAGCGTATTGCTCGTGACTTCTCTAATCTTCTGTGTTTGAAAACGCTGTACTGTTCGCTGGTCAGGTCATTGCTGGAGTATTGCTCAGTAATCTGGTCACCAACGGCTCGGATCCATATGGATCGAATCGAGCGGGTGCAGAGGTCTTTTACCAGGTTTGCGGTTCCCAAATTCCTTGGAAGATCCACCTCCACCCTGCCCGGTTACGAGTCAAGGTGTCAGTTGCTGAGTCTTGACTCTCTCGAAGACCGTCGATCACGTTCCCAAACACTTTTTGTCGCTTCCCTCTTGTTGAACTGTATAGATGCTCCTTCTCTGCTTGGTTCCATCCCGTTCTATGTCCCTAACCGTTCCCTTCGTATTTGTCCCCCTTTGATTATCCCTAGGCGCCGTACGTCTGCCGGTCGCAACGATCCTTTTTTGAGGGCACTGCGTTCGTTTAACTCCTCGTCTCTTGTGTTCGATTTCCATCTCTCCCTTCCATCCTTTCGCTCCAGTATGCGGTCTTCCCTTTAGCACATAACTCCCTCCCCATTTCTCTAAGTTTAGAGTTAAATAATTTTAAGTAGAGTGTAAGAGTGTAGTGTAGCCTATAAGCAGACAACACGTTAATAAATAATAATAATAATAATAATAAAAATAATAAAAGCCGCTGGGCAATCCTTGTCCCACCAAGGAGAGGGCGGTTTTTTTAATGTCCTTGCTTGGTGGAAGCGCCTTGTTTGGGCCTTTTTGAGATTCTTGAAATTTCTGAGAACTCTGAAATTTCTGAGGTTTCCTTAATTTATGAGGATACTGAGATTTTTGAAATTTTTGAAAAATCTAACTTTTCTGAGATATTTAAGTTTTTTGAATTTCTGAGAGTTCTGAGAATTTTTCAGAGAATTTTGAAAATTCTGTGATATATGAGAATTCTGAGATTTTGGAAATTTCTGAGATTTCTGAGAATTTTGACATGTCTGTGATTTCTGAAGTTTCTAAGATTTTAGAAAATTCTGAGATTTCTGAGATATCCGAGATCTCTGAGAATTTAGAAATTTCTTAGATTTCTGAGTATTCTGAGATTTCTAAGAGTTCTGAGATTTTTGAAAAAATATTAGATTAATGAAAAATCTGAGATTTCGAAGAATTTTGAGATTTCTGAAAAATTTGAGATTTTTTAGATTTCTTAGAATTCTGATATTTTCGATAATTCTGAGATGTTTGAAAATTCTGAGATTTACTGAGACTTCTGAGATTTTTTAAATTTCTGTGATTTCTGAGATTTTTAAAAATTCTTAGATATCTGAAAATCCTGCGATTCTTCAAATTGCTGTATCTGAGATTTCTATGAATTCTAAGATTTTTGTAAATTCTTAGATTTCTGAGATTTCAGGGATTGCTGAGATCTCTGCAATTTCCAAGAATTTTGAGATTTCTAAAATTTCAGAGATTGCTGAAATTTCTGATATTTCTGAAATTTTTTATATTTCTGAAACTTCTTAGAATACTGAAATTACTGAGCATTCTGAATTTTTCTAAATTCTTAAGATTTATAAGAATTCTGGGAAATTTCAAAATGCTGAGATTTCTGAGATTTCTGAGATTTTTAAAAATTCTGAGATTTCTGAACATTCTGAGAATGTTGAAAATTCTAAGATGTTTGAGAATTGTGAGATTTTTCAAATTTTTTATTTTATTAAAATTTCTTAGATTTCTGAGATTTTTGAATTATCTGACATTTCTGACATTTCTGAGATTTTTGAAATTTTTTTGATTGCTGAGAATTCAAAGATTTTTGAAATTTCTGAGATTTCTGAAATTTCAGAGAATTCTGAGATGGTTGAAATTTTTTGAAATTTTTTGGGATTTCTGAGATTTCTGAGATTTCTGAAATTTTAGAAAATTCTTAGATTTCTGAGGATTCGATTTCTGATATTTCTGAGATTTCAGAAGTTTCTGAGATTTAGAATATTTCTGAGAATTTTGATATTTTTTAATTTCTGATATTTCTGCGATTTCTGATATTTCTACGATTTCTGTTATTTCTGAAATTTCTGAGATTTTTGGAAAATTTTGAGATATTTAAAAATTCTGAGATTTTTGAAAATTCTGAGATTTTTGAAATTTCTGAGATTTTTGAAATTTCTGAGATTTCTGAGAATTCTGAGGTTTCAGAAAATTCTGAGATTTCTGACATATCTGAGAAATACGATATGTCTTAGAATTCTGAGATTTTTAAAAAGCTGAGATTTTTCAGTATTAAGAGACTTTTGAAAATTATGAGATTTCTGTCATTTCTGAGAGTAACGATATTTATTAGAATTCTGAGGTTTTAAAAAACCTGAGATATCTAAGAATTTAGAGACTTTTGTAAATTCTGAGCATTTTTAGATTTTTGAAAATTCTGAAATTGCTGAGATTCCTGAGATTTCAGATTTTTCGGAGCTTTCTGAGATTTCTTAGAATTCTGACATTCTTAAGAATTCTGAGATTTCTAAAAATTCTGAGATTTACTGAGAGTTCTGAGATTTTCGAAAATTCTGAGATTTCTGAGATTTCTGAGAATTTTAAAAATTCTGAGAAATCTGAAAATTCTGAGATTTTTCAAATTTCTGAGATTTCTGAGATCAAACAATTCTGAGATTTTTGAACATTTTTAGATTTCTGAATTTTCTGAGATTGCTGAGAATTCTGAAATTTTTATGAATTTTGAGATTTCTAAAATTTCTGAGATCTCTGAGATTCCTGATTTTTCTGATATTTCTGAGATCTCTTGGAATCCTGAGATTTTTTAAAATGTGAGATTTCTGAGAATTTTGCGTTGTTTTTTTTCTCTGAAGATCTCTGATATTTCTGAGATTTCCTTAATTTCTGAGAATACTGAGATTTTTGAAATGTTTGAAATTTCTTACAATTCTGAGATATCTGAGATTTTTGAAAATCCTGAGAATTCTTAGAATTTTTCAGAATATTTTGAAAATTATTTGATATCTGAAAATTTTGAAATTTTTGAAATTTCTGAGATTTCTGAGAATTTTGAAATTTTTGAATTTTCTAAGAATTTTCATAATAAGAAATTACTGAAATTTTGAAGATTGTAGAAAATTCTGAGATTTCTGAGAATTCTGCGATTTTTGAAATTTCTGAGATTTCTTAAAATTCTGAGATTTTTGAAAATTCTTGTGAGATTGTGCGAATTGTGAGATTTTTGAAATTTTTTATTTTTCTAAAATTTCTGAAATTTCTGAGATTATTGAAATTTATTTGGTTTCTGAGAATCTTGAGATTTTATATATATCTGAGATCTCTGAAATTTCTAAAATTTCTGAAAATTCTAAGATTTCCAAAATTTTTGAGAATTCTGAGAGTTTTGAAATTATTTGAATTTTTTGGGATTTTTGAGAATTCTGCGATTTCTGATATTTCTGAGATCTGAGATTTCTGAAATTTATGAAAATCCTGAGATTCTTGAAAAATCTTCGATTTCTGAAACTTTGGACATTTTTGAAATTTCTGAGATTTCTGAAAATTTTTACGTTTAAGAAATTATTGATATTTCTGACATTTCTGAGAATTATGATATTTCTAAGAATTCTGAGATTTTTAAATTACCTGAGATATCTAAGAATTTTGAGAGTTTTGAAAATTCTGACATTTTTGAGAATTCTGATATTTTTGAAATTACTGAGATTTCTGAGATTCCTGAGATTTTTAAAGATCTGAGATGTTTGAAAATTCTGAGATTTCTGAAGATTCTAATTTTTTTGAAATTACTGAGGTTTCTGAGATTCCTGAGATTTTTAAAAATTGTGAAATATCTGAGATTTTTTAAAAGTCTGATATTTTTGAAAATTCTGAGATTCACTGAGAATTCTGAGATTTTTTAAATTTCTGAGATTTCTGAGATTTTTAAAAATTCTTAGATATCTGAAAATTCTGCGATTCTTCAAATTGCTGTATCCGAGAATTCTATGAATTCTGAGATTTTTGTAAATTCTTAGATTTCTGAGATTTCGGGGATTGCTGAGATCTCTGTAATTTCAAGAATTTTGAAATTTCTAAAATTTCAGAGATAGCTGAAATTTCTGATATTTCTGAAATTTTTTTATATTTCTGAAACTTCTTAGAATACTAAAATTTCTGAGAATTCTGAATTTTCGAAATTCTTAAGATTTATAAGAATTCTGAGAAATTTCAAAATTCTGAAATTTCTGGGAATTCTGAGATTTTTAAAATTATGAGATTTCTGAAAATTCTGTGATTTTTGAAATTTCTAAGATGTTTGAGGATTGTGAGATTTTTGAAATTTTTTATTTTTTAAAATTTCTTAGATCTCTGAGATTTTGGAATTATTTGACATTTCTGACATTTCTGAGATTTTTGAAAATTTTTTGATTGCTGAGAATTTAAAGATTTTTGAAATTTCTGAGATTTCTGAAATTTCAGAGAATTCTGAGATGGTTGAAATTTTTTGAAATTCTTTGGGATTTCTGAGATTTCTGAGCTTTCTGAGATTTCTGAAATTATTGAAAATTCTTAGATATCTGAGGATTCGATTTCTGCGATTTCTGAGATTTCAGAAGTTTCTGAGATTTAGAAAATTTCTGAGAATTTTGATATTTTTTCGATTTCTGAGATTTCTGCGATTTCTGATATTTCTACGATTTCTGATATTTCTGAGATTTCTGAAATTTCTGAGATTTATGGATAATTTTGAGGTATTAAAAAATTCTGAGATTTTTGAGAATTCTGAGATTTTTGAAATTTCTGAGATTTCTGAGAATTCTGAGGTTTCAGAAAATTCTGAGATTTCTGACATTTCTGAGAAAAACGATATATCTTAGAATTCTGAGATTTTTAAAAAGCTGAGATTTCTTAGTATTAAGAGACTTTTGTAAATTATGAGATTTCTGTCATTTCTGAGAATTACGATATTTATTAGAATTCTGAGATTTTAAAAAACCTGAGATATCTAAGAATTTAGAGACTTTTGTAAATTCTGAGCATTTTTAGATTTTTGAAAATTCTGAAATTGCTGAGATTCGTGAGATTTCAGATTTTTCGGAGCTTTCTGAGATTTCTAAGAATTCTGACGTCCTTAAGAATTCTGAGATTTCTAAAAATTCTGAGATTTACTGACAGTTCTGAGATTTTCGAAAATTCTGACATTTCTGAGATTTCTGAGAATTTTAAAAATTCTGAGAAATCTGAAAATTCTGAGATTTTCCAAATTTCTGAGATTTCTGAGATCTAAGAATTCTGAGATTTTTGAAATTTTTTAGATTTCTGAGATCTCTGAGATTTCTGATTTTTCTGATATTTCTGAGATTTCTAAGACTCCTGAGATTTTTTAAAATGTGAGATTTCTGAGAATTTTGCGTTTTTTTTTTTTTCTCTGAAGATCTCTGATCTTTCTGAGATTTCCTTAATTTCTGAGAATACTGAGATTTTTGAAATGTTTGAAATTTCATACATTTCTGAGATATCTTATATAGATTTTTGAAAATCCTGAGAATTCTTAGAATTTTTCAGAATATTTTGAAAATTATTTGATATCTGAAAATTTTGAAATTTTTGAGATTTCTGAGATTTCTGAGAATTCTACGAATTTTCGTAATAAGAAATTGCTGAGATTTGAAGATTGTAGAAAATTCTGAGATTTCTGAGAATTCTGCGATTTTTGAAATTTCTGAGATTTCTGAGATTTCTTAAAATTCTGAGATTTTTGAAAATTCTTAGATGTTTGCGAATTGTGAGATTTTTGAAATTTTTTATTTTTCTAAAATTTCTGAAATTTCTGAGATTATTGAAATTTATTTGATTTCTGAGAATCTTGAGATATTTGATATATCTGAGATCTCTAAAATTTCTAAGATTTCTGAAAATTCTAAGATTTCCAAAATTTTTGAGAATTCTGAGAGTTTTGAAATTATTTGAATTTTTTAGGATTTTTGGAAATTCTGCGATTTCTGATATTTCTGAGATTTCTGAGATCTGCGATTTCTGAAATTTATAAAAATCCTGAGATTCTTGAAAATTCTTCGATTTCTGAAAATCTGGACATTTTTGAAATTTCTGAGATTTCTGAAAATTTTTACGTTTAAGAAATTATTGATATTTCTGACATTTCTGAGAATTATGATATTTCTAAGAATTCTGAGATTTTTAATTACCTGAGATATCTAAGAATTTTGAGAGTTTTGAAAATTCTGAGATTTTTGAGGATTCTGATATTTTTGAAATTACTGGGATTTCTGAGATTCCTGAGATTTTTAAAGTTCTGAGATGTTTGAAAATTCTGAGATTCCTGAAGGTCCTAATTTTTTTGAAATTACTGAGATTTCTGAGATTGCTGAGAATTTTAAAAATTCTTAGATTTCTGAAAATACTGAGATTTTGGAAATTTCTGAGATTTATGAGATTTCAAAGAATTCTGAGGTTTTTGAAAATTCTTAGATTTCTGAGATTTCTGAGATTGCTGAGATTTCTGATATTTCTAAAAATTTTCAGATGTCTAAAATTTCTGAGACATCTGAGATTTTTGACATTTCTGATGTTTCTGATATTTATAAGAAATGTGTGAATTCTGAGATTTTTTAAAATTGTTAGATTTCTGAGACTTCTGTGATTTTTATAATTTCTGAGGTCTATGAGATTTCTGAGATTTCGGAGAAGTCGGAAATTTCTGAGCATTCTGAGATTTTTGAAATTCCTGAGATTTCTGAGAATTTTATTTATTTATTATAATTCATTATGACGGTCCAGTGCCGTATTGTTCACACCGCTTGTGTTGAAAAAAAAATACAATTATATTGATAAGGCATTTCCTCCTTATTCTTTTGCCTTATCCCGGGCATACTCGGTTGTGGGTGGTGGTGGTGATGATGATGATGATGATGATGATGATGACGATTATAATGATGATGATGATGATGATGATGATCTATTGGTGGATGGTGTGCGTTTTGATGGTCCAGGACTATTGTTGTGTCTATGGGATGATGGAGGTTCATTATATCCGAATTCCGGTGGTGATGTGGCCGTTCTATTGTTGATCTTTAAGATATAGTCTGGACTATAACGAGCAAATAAACATCGTTAAGACAGCACGAACATTTATTTGTCTGCGTACAGTGTTATCCAGTGCATTCCAGCAATGACATTCTAAGCTCAACCCAGTCAACGTCCAATCAAAGGATGATCGACAAGCTCTATCCCGCAGCAGCGAAAGCGACTTCACTACTCACGAGACTGAACCCGCCAACCAGCCCGAAACCGACGCCAACACTGTCTAACTCAATGTGTCAAAATTGGACTGGAGTGGAGAACACTGCACTTTGAACAACGCCTGCCTCCCTTTTACGGCAGTGTTGGAATCCCCCTCGAGTGCTGTTGCCCAGTCATCGGATCACCCGTGACACTACAAAAAATACACTTATAACATAGACAACACAACATTTAACAAAACAGGAATGGGGAAATACGAATAAGGATTGGAAGGATACTTGGGATGTGGAATCATAGGACAAGACCGTTGTCTCTGGCGAATCGGTGAATGATCCTCATGTAGGGGAGGTCCTTGGAAGCCAACACTTCTCTAATTTCTGTACCCGGTCGTCTGCCGATATTCTCGACTGCGCTCAACAAGGAGGGTCTTGTGGTTTCAAATTCCACGTAGGACCACAGAAGGTGACCCACATCGTGGAATCCGTCACCGCAGCCACATAATTTTGTCTGAGCCAGAGTTATACACTGTAGATGAGCATTCAACGCAAAATGATTCGACATCAGTCGAGACATCATTCGTATGAATGCCCGGTCTACAGAGAGCCCATCGAACCAAGGCCGCAGGGACAATTGCGGAGAGATCGAGAAGAGAAAACGCCCGAGTTCATCCGCCTCCCACATGCTTTGCCAGCGAGACAGGAAAAGTTGCTGTGGGAAACGAAGGAACTCCTGGGCCGAGATAGGTCGGTCGTAAAAAGCGCCTTTTTGGACGCCTGTTTTGGCCAATGAGTCAGCCTTCTCATTGCTGGGAATTCCACAATGAGAAGGGACCCAAATTAGCGAGATCCTATACGCCTTATCGAACATTGAGCCAAGCAGTTCAATGATTTTTATGGTGAGGAAATCCTGACTCTTAACAGCCTTCGGAGATCTCAGAGCTTCAATAGCACTAAGGCTATCAGTGAAGATGAAGTACTGATCCGAAGGTCTCGCTGCTATCATCGATAGTGCGTAAAATATTGCGGCTAGCTCTGCGGTGTAAACACTACATGGCTGCCTCAATTTGAAAAAAGCTTCGGTGAACTCGCTAAAAACACCGAAGCCAGTGCCCTCCTCAGAGGATGATCCATCAGTGTAGTACTGGCTTATTTGGTCTAAATGACCATACTTATCCATGAAAATACCCGGAACTACCCTCGGGCGAAGATCATTAGGTATGGTCTTAATTTCCTCGTGCAATGAGGAATCTGTTATTAAAATGGAACTGTAGTTCTCAGGAAGGGCAGCACGATTTAATGCCTGTGGAGCGCTAGCATGCACTTGTAGGGCAACAAAATCTTCGTAGATCTTGAGGATTTTGCTCTTAGAACCTGTCTCTAGAAGCGCTTCAAAATTTTCTATTATCAAGGGATTTGATACTGAACAACGGACTAGAAGGCGAAGCGACAGCATTTCAAAACGTAGTTTGAACGGCATCACTCCGGTCATCACTTCTAGGGACATGTTGTGTGTGGATTTCATGCTCCCTAGTGCGAGTCTAAGACAGCGGTACTGTAGCCTTTCAAGCTTGAGTATCAGCGTATTGGATGCCCAATGGAAGCATATGCTTCCATATTCCAATACGGATAGTACCGTTGTCTTATACAGTCTCAGGACGTCTGATGGATGTGCGCCCCACCAGAATCCTGTGACTGTCCTTAGAAAGTTGATTCTTTTACTGCATTTTTGCATCAAACGGTTGAAGTGTGTACTCCAGTTTAGCCTCGAATTAAACCATACACCAAGGTATCGAAAATTGTCGGTTATTGATATCTTTTCACCATACAGAGAGACATCAATTTTCGGGTCATAATGCCTTTCCTCCCTGTTTTTTCCCGTGTCGCTAAAAGGAGAAAAGACTACCATCTCAGTTTTCGTAGCAGCCAACTTGATACCAAGGTTTTCAGACCACTTGGAAAGATTATCCAGAGTGGTTTGTAAAGCCAGTTGTATTTCGTCGGCGTCTCTGCTAACAACAGATATAACGCCGTCGTCTGCCAATTGTCTAAGACTGCAGTTTGGCGCTCGACAAGAGTCTATCTCACTAACATAAAAGTTATACAACTGGGGGCTCAAGCAGGACCCTTGTGCTAGTCCATGGAAACTGGTCCGTTTTAACTGCACGTGACCATTGTTGAAATTCATAGCTTTTTCCGACAAAAGGTTGAATAACAAGTTATTCAACTTTGGTCCCAGGCCCGCATTTTCTAACTTTTGACTCAGTTTGTATGGAGAAACTGAGTCAAATGCCCCCTGTATGTCGAGGGAGATAGACCCCATGTTCTGTTTGCGTGCACGGGCAAGCTCTATTTCAGTGACCAAAAGCGCTAAACAGTCATTAGTACCCCTGGCTTTACGAAAACCAAACTGAGTACTTGAGAGAAGGTTGTTGATTTCCAACCATTCTTCTAACCGTAAAAGAATCATTCTTCTCAAGGAGTTTCCTCAGACACGAAAGTAATGATATCGGCCGATATGAATCGTGTCTTGATGGCGGTTTGCCAGGCTTCAAAATAGTGACAACTTTCACTTCCCTACATTCTTGCGGGACGCTGTTGAACTTCAACATATCGTTGAAGATTCTTAACAGACGTTTCTTGCCCATGTCGGGAAGATTTTGCAGCAGTTTTCTGTTGATCTGATCCAGGCCTGGGGAAGAATTTTTGCTTGAAAGGAGAGCAAGCGATAGCTCAACCATAGTGAACGGTGAGTCCATGATAGGGTCACTGCCAGGCGCATTTTGATGAAAGTTCTGCGCAGGAACGAAATCAGGGCAGAGCTTGTGGGCAAATTCATTTAGCCACTCGCCAGAAAAGCATTCGCTCTCGTTGATGTTGTTACTGTTTCGCATCCTTCTAGCCATCCTCCAAAGCGAATTAAGTGAAGCGGAAGGGTCTAGGTTATTGACGTATCTACGCCAATAGCCCTTTTTCTTCGCCTTCAACAGGTTTTTACACGATCTCTCCAGTCCTTTATATTTTTCATATAAAGACCTTGAGCCCGTGTCCCGGAATGCTTTACACGCCTCCCGCTTCTTATTAAAAGCCGCTGGGCAATCCTTGTCCCACCAAGGAGTGGGCGGTTTTTCGAATGTCCTTGCTTGGTGGGAGCGCCATGTTTGGGCCTTTTTGAGATTCTTGAAATTTCTGAAAACTCTGAAATTTCTGAGGTATCCTAAATTTCTGAGAATAATGAGATTTTTTAAATATTTGAAATATCTAACATTTCTGAGATAATTGATTTTTTTTAATTTCTGATAGTTCTAAGAATTTTTCAGAGAATTTTGAAAATTCTGTGATTTATGAGAATTTTGAGATGTTGGAAAATTCTGAAATTCCTGAGAATTTTGAAATGTCTGAGATTTCTGAAGTTTCTGAGATTTAAGAAAATTCTAAGATTTCTGAAAATTCTGAGATTTTTGAATGTTTTGGGATTTCTGAGATTTCTGAGATATCCGAGATCTCTGAAAATTTTGAAATTTCTTAAGCATTCTGAGATTTCTAAGGGTTCTGAGATTTTTGAAAAAATATGAGATTAATGAAAAATCTGAGATTTCTAAGAATTTTGAGATTTTTGAAAATTTTGAGATTTTTTAGATTTCTTAGAATTCTGACATTTCCAATAATTCTGAGATGTTTGACAATTCTGAGATTTCTGAGATTTCTAATATTTTTGAATTTAATGAGATTTCTGAGATTCCTGAGATTTTTTAAAATTGTGAAATTTCTGAGATTTCTTAGAATTCTGATGTTTTTGAAAATTCTGAGATTTACTGAGAATTCTGAGATTTTTGAAATTTCTGAGATTTCTGAGCTTTTTGAGAGTTTTAAAAATTCTTAGATTTCTGAAAATTCTGAGATTCTTGAAACTGCTGCATCTGAGATTTCTAGGAATTTTGAGATTTTTGTAAATTCTTAGATTTCTGAGATTTCAGGGATTGCTGAGATCTCTGTAATTGCCAAGAATTTTGAGATTTCTTAAAATTTCAGAGATTTCTGATATTTCTGAAATTATTTATATTTCTGATATTTCTTAGAATACTCAAATTTCTGAGGATTCTGAATTTTTCGAAATTCCTAAGATTTATTAGAATTTTGAGAAATTTCAAAATTCTGAAATTTCAAAGAATTCTGAGATTTTTAAAAATTCTGAGATTTCTGAGAATTCTGCAATTTTTGAAATTTCTGAGATTTCCGAGATTTCTGAGACTTATACAAATTCTGAGATTTTTGAAAATTGTAAGATGTTTGAGAATTCTGAGATTTTTGAAATTTCTGAGATTTCTGAGAATTCTGAGGTTTCAGAAAATTCTGAGATTTCTGACATTTCTGAGAAAAACAATATTTTTTAGAATTCTGAGATTTTTAAAAACCTGAGATAACTAAGAATTAAGAGACTTTTGAAAATTCTGAGATTTTTGACATTTCTCAGAATTACGATATTTCTTAGAATTCTGAGATTTTTTAAAACCTGAGATATCTGAGAATTTATAAACTTTTGAAGATTCTGAGTATTTTTAGATTTTTGAAAATTCTTAAATTGCTGAGATTCCTGAGAATACAGATTTTTCTGAGCTTTCTGAGATTTCTTGGAATTCTGACATTCTTAAGAATTCTGAGATTTTTGAAAATTCTGAGATTTACCGAGAGTTCTGAGATTTTCGAAAATTCTGAGGTTTCTGAGATTTCTGAGAATTCTGAAAATTATGAGATATCTGAAAATTCTGAGATTTTTCAAATTTCTGAGATTTCTGAGATTTCAAAGAATTATGAGGTTTGTGAAAATTCTTAGATTTCTGAGATTTCTGAGATTGCTGAGAATTCTGAAAATTATATGAATTTTGAGATTTCTAAAATTTCTGAGATCTCTGAGATTTCTGAGATTTCTGATTTTTCTGATATTTCTGAGATTTTTAAGAATCCTGAGATTTTTTAAAATGTTTAATTTCTGAGAATTTGCGTTTTTTTTTCTCTGAAGATCTCTGAAATTTTTGAGATTTCCTGAATATCTGAGAATACTGAGATTTTTGAAATGTTTGAAATTTCTTACATTTCTGAGATATCTGAGATTTTTGAAAATCCTGAGAATTCTAAGGATTTTTCAGAAAATTTTGAAAATTATGTGATTTCTGAGAATTTTGAAATTTCTGAGATTTCTGAGAATTTTGAAATTTCCGAGGTTTCTGAAGTTTCTGAGATTTTAGAAAATTCTTAGATTTCTGAATATTCTGAGTTTTTTCAAATTTGTGAGTTTTCTGAGACTTCTGAGATTTTTGGAAATTCTGAGAGTTCTGAGTCTTCCGAAATTTCTAAGATTTGTGAGATTTCTGAGATTTCTGAGATTTCTGAGATTTCTAAGAATTCTGACATTTCTAAGAATTCTGAGAGTTTTGAAAATTCTGAGATTTCTGAGAATTTCGATAATTTTGAAATTTCTGAGATTTTCAGAGAATTTTGAAATATCTGAAATTTCTGACATTTCTGAGATTTCTGAAATTCCTGATATTTTTTGATATTTCTGAGATTTTTGGTTTTTCTGATATTTCTTAGAATACTGAAATATCTGAGCATTCAGAGCATTTTTTGAAATTCCTAAGATTTATTTGAATTCTAAGCATTTTCAAAATTAGATATTTCTAAGATTTCTGAGATTGTAGAAAATTCTGAGATTTCTGAGAATTCTGCAATTTTTGAAATTTCTGAGATTTCTGAGATTTTTGAAAATTCTTAGATGTTTGAGAATTGTGAGATTTTTGAAATTTTGTATTTTTCTAAAATTTCTGAAATTTCTGAGATTATTGAAAATTTTTTGGTTTTTGAGAATCTTGAGATTTTTGATATATCTGAGATCTCTGAAATTTCTGAAATTTCTAAGATTTCCAAAATTTTTGAGAATTCTGAGAGTTTTGAAATAATTTGAAATTTTTGGGATTTCTGAGGTTTTTGAGATGTTTGAAAATTCTGAGATTTGCTGAGAATTCTGAGATTTTTGAAAAATCTGAGATTTCTGAGTTTGCTGAGAATTTTAAAAATTCTGAGATTTCTGAAAAAAACTGAGATTTTGGAAATTTCTGAGATTTCTGAGATTTCAAAGAACTCTGAGGTTTTTGAAAATTCTAAGATTTCTGAGATTTCTGAGATTGCTGAGATTTCTGAAATTTCTAAAAATTTTCAGATGTCTAAAATTTCTTAGACATCAGAGATTTTTGAGATTTCTGATTTTCTGATATTTCTTAGATTTCTAAGAATTCTGAGATTTTTTAAAATTGTTAGATTTTTGAGACTACTGTGATTTTTTTTAATTTCTGAGTTCTATGAGATTTCTGAGATTTCGGAGAATTCGGAAAATTCTGAGCATTCTGAGATGTTTGAAATTCCTGAGATTTCTGAGAATTTTATTTATTTATTATAATTAATTATGACGGTCCAGTGCCGTATTGTTCACAGCGCTTGTGATGAAAAAAAAAATCAATTATATTGATAAGGCATTTCCTCCGTATTCTTTTGCCTTATCCCGGGCATACTCGGTTGTGGATGGTTGTGGTGATGGTGATGATGATGACGATTATAATGATGATGATGATGATGATGATGATCTATTGGTGGATTTTGTGCGTTTTGATGGTCCGGGACTATTGTTGTGTCTATGTGATGATGGAGGTTCATTATATCCGAATTCCGGTGGTGTTGTGGCCGTTCTATTGTTGATCTTTAAGATATGGTCTGGAATATAACGAACAAATAGACATCGTTAAGACAGCACGAACATTTATTTGTCTGCGTACAGTGCTCTCCAGTGCACTCCAGCAATGACATTCCAAGCTCAACCCAGTCAACGTCCAATCAAAGGATGATCGACAAGCTCTATCCCGCAGCAGCGAAAGCGACTTCACTACTCACGAGACTGAGCCCGCCAACCAGCCCGAAACCGACGCCAACACTGTCTAACTCAATGTGTCAAAACTGGACTGGAGTGGAGAACACTGCACTTTGAACAACGCCTGCCTCCCTTTTACGGCAGTGTTGGAATCGCCCTCGAGTACTGTTGCCCAGTCATCGGATCACCCGTGACACTACAAAAAATACACTTATAACATAGTCAACACAACATTTAACAAAAAAGGAATGGGGAAATACGAATAAGGATTGGAAGGATACTTGGGATGTGGAATCATAGGACAAGACCGTTGTCTCTGGCGAATCGGAAGATGGTCCTCATGTAGGGGAGGTCCTTGGAAGCCAACACTTCTCTAATTTCTGTCCCCGCTCGTCTGCCGATATTCTCGACTGCGCTCAACAAGGAGGGTCTTGTGGTTTCAAATTCCACGTAGGACCACAGAAGGTGACCCACATCGTGGAATCCGTCACCGCAGCCACATAATTTTGTCTGAGCCAGAGTTATACACTGTAGATGAGCATTCAACGCAAAATGATTCGACATCAGTCGAGACATCATTCGTATGAATGCCCGGTCTACAGAGAGCCCATCGAACCAAGGCCGCAGGGACACTTGCGGAGAGATCGAGAAGAGAAAACGCCCGAGTTCATCCGCCTCCCACATAATCTGCCAGCGAGACAGGAAAAGTTGCTGTGGAAAACGAAGGAACTCCTGGGCCAAGATAGGTCGGTCGTAAAAAGCGCCTTCTTGGACGCCTGTTTTGGCCAATGAGTCAGCCTTCTCATTGCTGGGAATTCCACAATGAGAAGGGACCCAAATTAGCGAGATCTTAAACGCATTTTCGAACATTGAGCCAAGCAGCTCAATCATTTTTATGGTGAGGAAGTCCTGACTCTTAACAGCCTTCGGAGATCTCAGAGCTTCAATAGCACTGAGGCTATCAGTGAAGATGAAGTACTGGTCCGAAGGTCTCGCTGCTTTCATCGATAGTGCGTAAAATATTGCGGCTAGCTCTGCGGTGTAAACACTACATGGCTGCCTCAATTTGAAAAAAGCTTCGGTGAACTCGCTAAAAACACCGAAGCCAGTGCCCTCCTCAGAGGATGATCCATCAGTGTAGTACTGGCTTATTTGGTCTAAATGACCATACTTATTCATGAAAATACCCGGAACTACCCTCGGGCGAAGATCATTAAGTATGGTCTTAATTTCCTCGTGCAATGAGGAATCTGTTATTAAAACAGCACTGTAGTTCTCAGGGCAGCACGATTTAATGCCTGTGGAGCGCTGGCATGCACTTGTAGGGCAACAAAATCTTCGTAGATGTTTAAGATTTTGCTCTTACAACCTGTCTCTAGAAGCGCTTCAAAATTTTCTATTATCAAGGGATTTGATACTGAACAACGGACTTGAAGGCGAAGCGACAGCATTTCAAAACGTAGTTTGAGCGGCATCACTCCAGTCATCACTTCTAGGGACATGTTGTGTGTGGATTTCATGCTCCCTAGTGCGAGTCTAAGACAGCGGTACTGTAGCCTTTCGAGCTTGAGTATCAGCGTATTGGATGCCCAATGGAAGCATATGCTTCCATATTCCAATACGGATAGTACCGTTGTCTTATACAGTCTCAGGACGTCTGATGGATGTGCGCCCCACCAGAATCCTGTGACTGTCCTTAGAAAGTTGATTCTTTTACTGCATTTTTGCATCAGACGGTTGAAGTGAGTACTCCAGTTTAGCCTTGAATTAAACCATACACCAAGGTATCGAAAATTGTCGTTAGTTAATATCTTTTCACCATACAGAGAGACATCAATTTTCGGGTCATAATGCCTTTCCTCCCTGTTTTTTCCCGTGTCGCTAAAAGGAGAAAAGACTACCATCTCAGTTTTCGTAGCAAACAACTTGATACCAAGGTTTTCAGACCACTTGGAAAGATTATCCAGAGTGGTTTGTAAAGCCAGTTGTATTTCGTCGGCGTCTCTGCTTACAACAGATATAACGCCGTCGTCTGCCAATTGTCTAAGACTGCAGTTTGGCGCTCGACAAGAGTCTATCTCACTAACATAAAAGTTATACAACTGGGGGCTCAAGCAGGATCCTTGTGCTAGTCCATGGAAACTGGTCCGATTTAACTGCACTTGACCATTGTTGAAATTCATAGCTTTTCCGACGAAAGGTTGAATAACAAGTTATTCAACTTTGGTCCCAGGCCCGCATTTTCTAACTTTTGACTCAGTTTGTATGGAGAAACTGAGTCAAATGCCCCCTGTATGTCAAGGAAGGTAGACCCCATGTTCTGTTTGCGTGCACGGGCAAGCTCTATTTCAGTGACCAAAAGCGCTAAACAGTCATTAGTACCCCTGGCTTTACGAAAACCAAACTGAGTACTTGAGAGAAGGTTGTTGATTTCCAACCATTCTTCTAACCGTAAAAGAATCATTCTTCTCAAGGAGTTTCCTCAGACACGAAAGTAATGATATCGGCCGATATGAATCGTGTCTTGATGGCGGTTTGCCAGGCTTCAAAATAGTGACAACTTTCACTTCCCTCCATTCTTGCGGGACGCTGTTGAACTTCAACATATCGTTGAAGATTCTTAACAGACGTCTCTTGCCCATGTCGGGAAGATTTTGCAGCAGTTTGCTGCTGATCTGATCCAGGCCTGGGGAATGAAAGGAGAGCAAGCGATAGCTCAACCATAGTGAACGGTGAGTCCATGATAGGGTCACTGCCAGACGCATTTTGATGAAAGTTCTGCGCAGGAACGAAATCGGGGCAGAGCTTGTGAGAAAATTCATTTAGCCACCCGCCAGAAAAGCTTTCGCTCTCGTTGATGTTGTTACTATTTCGCATCCTTCTAGCCATCCTCCAAAGCGAATTAAGTGAAGCGGAAGGGTCTAGGTTATTGACGTATCTACGCCAATAGCCCTTTTTCTTCGCCTTCAACAGGTTTTTACACGATCTCTCCAGTCCTTTATATTTTTCATATAAAGACCTTGAGCCCGTGTCCCGGAATGCTTTAAACGCCTCCCGCTTCTTATTAAAAGCCGCTGGGCAATCCTTGTCCCAAGGAGTGGGCGGTTTTTGAATGTCCTTGCTTGGTGGGAGCGCCATGTTTGGGCCTTTTTGAGATTCTTGAAATTTCTGAGAATTCCGAAATTTCTGAGGTTGCCTAAATTTCTGAGAACACTGAGATTTTTGAAATTTTCGAAATATCTAACATTTCTGAGATATTTGAAATGTTTTTAATTTCTGAGAGTTCTTAGAATTTTTCAGAGAATTTTGAAAATTCTGTGATGTATGAGAATTCTGAGATGTTGGAAATTTCTGAAATTCCTGAGAATTTTGAAATGTCTGAGATTTCTGAAGTTTCTGAGATTTAAGAAAATTCTAAGATTTCTGAAAATTCTGAGATTTTTGTATGTTTTGAGATTTCTGAGATTTCTGAGATTTCCGAGATCTCTGAGATTTTGACAATTCTTAGATTTCTGAGCATTCTGAGAATTCTATGAGTTCTGAGATTTTTGAAAAAATATGAGATTAATGAAAAATCTGAGATTTCTTAGAATTTTGGGGTTTTTAAAATTTTGAGATTTTTTAGATTTCTTATAATTCTGACATTTCCAATAATTCTGAGATGTTTGAAAATTCTGAGCTTTTTGAGAGCTCTAATATTTTTGAATTTAATGAGATTTCTGAGATTCCTGAGACTTTAAAAAATTGTGAAATTTCTGAGTTTTCTTAGAAGTCTGATATTTTGGAAAATTCTGAGATTTACTGAGAATTCTGAGATTTTTGAAATTTCTGAGATTTCTGAGCTTTCTGAGAGTTTTAAAAATTCTTAGATTTCTGAAAATTTTGAGATTCTTCAAGTTGCTGTATCTGAGATTTCTATGAATTCTGAGATTTTTGTAAATTCTTAGATTTCTGAGATTTCCGGGATTGCTGAGATCTCTGTAATTTCCAAGAAATTTGAGATTTCTAAAATTTCAGAGATTTCTGATATTTCTGAAATTATTTATATTTCTGATATTTCTTAGAATACTGAAATTTCTGAGAATTCTGAATTTTTTGAAATTTATAAGATTTATAAGAATTCTGAGAAATTTCAAAATTCTGAAATTTCTCAGATTTCTGAGATTTTTAAAAATTCTGAGATTTCTGAGTATTCTGCAATTTTTGAAATTTCTGAGATTTTTGAGATTTCTGAAACTTCTACAAATTTGGAGATTTTTGAAAATTCTAAGATGTTTAAGAATTCTGAGATTTTTGAAATTTCTGAGATTTCTGAGAATTCTGAGGTTTCAGAATATTCCGAGATTTCTGACATTTCTGAGAAAAACAATATATTTTAGAATTCTGAGATTTTTCAAAACCTGAGGTATCATAGAATTAAGAGACTTTTGAAAATTCTGAGATTTGTGTCATTTCTGAGAATAACGATATATCTTAGAATTCTGAGATTTTTTAAAACCTGAGTTATCTAAGAATTTATAGACTTTTGAAGATTCTGAGTATTTTTAGATTTTTGAAAATTCTGAAATTGCTGAGATTCCTGAGATTTCAAATTTTTCTGAGCTTTCTGAGATTTCCTAGAAATCTGACATTCTTAAAAATTCTGAGATTTTCGAAAATTCTGAGATTTACCGAGAGTTCTGAGATTTTCGAAAATTCTGAGCTTTCTGAGATTTCTGAGAATTCTAAAAATTCTGAGATACCTGAAAATTCTGAGATTTTTCGAATTTCTGAGATTTCTGAGATTTCAAAGAATTAAGAGGTTTTTTAAAATTCTTAGATTTCTGAGATTTCTGAGATTAATGAGAATTCTGAAATTTATATGAATTTTGAGATTTCTAAAATTTCTGAGGTCTCTGAGATTTCTGAGATTTCTGATTTTTCTGATATTTCTGAGATTTCAAAGAATCCTGAGATTTTTAAAAATGTTAAATTTCTGAGAATTTTGCGTTTTTTATCTCTAAAGATCTCTGAAATTTCTGAGATTTCCTTAATTTCTGAGAATACTGAATTTTTTGAAATGTTTGAAATTTCTTACATTTCTGAGATATCTGAGATTTTTGAAGATCCTGAGAATTCTAAGAATTTTTCAGAAAATTTTGAAAATTATGTGATTTCTGAGAATTTTGAAATTTCTGAGATTTCTGAGAATTTTAATATTTCCGAGGTTTCTGAAGTTTCTGAGATTTTAGAAAATTCTAAGATTTCTGAATTTTCTGAAATTTTTCAAATTTGTGAGTTTTCTGAGACTTCTGAGATTTTTGGACATTCTGAGAGTTCTGAGTATTCCGAAATTTCTAAGATTTCTGAGATTTCTGATATTTCTGAGATTTCTGAGTTATCTAAAAATTCTGAGATTTCTGAGAATTTTAAAATTTTTGAAATTTCTGAGATTTCTGATATCTGAGATTTCTGAGATTTCTTAGATTTCTGAGCTTTCTGACATTGCTGACACTTCTGAGTTTTATGAGAATTCTGAGATTTTTGAAAATTTTTCGATTCGATGTATGAGAGTTCTGAGAGTTTTTTTGATTTCTGAGCATACTGAGATTTCTAAGAGTTCTGAGATTTTTGAAAAATCTGAGATTTTTGAAAAATTTGAGATTTCTAAGAGTTTTGAGATTTTTGAAAATTCTGAGGTTTCTGAGATTTCAGAGTTTTCTGAGATTTCTAAGAATTCTAACATTTCTAAGAATTCTGAGATTTTTGAAAATTCTGAGATTTCTGAGAATTCGATAATTTTGAAATTTCTGAGATTTTCTGAGAATTCTGAGTTTTTTGAAATTTCTGCGATTTCTGAGAATTCTGATAGTTCTGAGTTTTTCTGAGTAACATTCTGAAATTTCTGAGAATTCTGAAATATCTGAAATTTCTGACATTTCTGAGATTTCTGAAATTCCTGATATTTTTAATATTTCTGAGATTTTTGGTTTTTCTGATATTTCTTAGAATACTGAAATTTCTGAGCATTCAGAGCATTTTTTGAAATTCCTAAGATTTATTTGAATTCTAAGCATTTTCAAAATTAGAAATTTCTAAGGTTTATGAGATTACAGAAAATTTTGAGATTTCTGAGAATTCTGCGATTTTTGAAATTTCAGAGATTTCTGAGATTTCTTAAAATTCTGAGATTTTTGAAAATTCTTAGATGTTTGAGAATTGTGAGATTTTTGAAATTTTGTATTTTTCTAAAATTTCTAAAATTTCTGAGATTATTGAAATTTTTTTGGTTTTTGAGAATCTTGAGATTTTTGATATATCTGAGATCTCTGAAATTTCTGAGATTTCTGAATTTTCTAAGATTTCCAATATTTTTGAGAATTCTGAGAGTTTTGAAATTATTTGAATTTTTTAGGATTTTTGAGAATTCTGCGATTTCTGATATTTCTGAGATTTCTGAGATTTCTTAAAATTCTGAGATTGACTGAGGATTTTAAGATTTTTGAAAATTCTTAGATTTCTGAGATTTCTGAGGTTTTTGAGATTTCTGAAATTTCTAAGAATTCTGAGATCTCTTAAATTTCTGAGATATCTGAGATATCTGAGATTTCTGAGATTTCTGAGATTTCTGAGATTTTTGTGATTTCTGAGATTTCTGAGACTTCTGAGATTTCTGAGAATTCTAAGATTTGTGAGAGTTCTGAGATTTATAAAATTTCTGAGGTTTATGAGAATTCTGAGATTTCTTAGATTTCGGAGAATACTGAGATTTTTGAAAATTTTGAGATTTCTGGAAAATCTGAGGTTTTATAAATTTCCGAGATTTCTGAGATTTCTAAAAGCTGTTGGAATTTTGAAAATTTTGAGTTTTTCTGAGAATTCTGAAATTTCGAATAATTCTGAGATTTTTGAAAAACCTGAAATATCTAAGAATTTTAAGACTTTTGACAATTCTGAGATTTTTGGGGTTTTATAAATTTCTGAGATTGCTGAGATTTCTGAGATTTATGAGATTTTTTGGATTTCTGAGATTTCTAAGCATTCTTAGATGTCTAAGAATTCTGAGAAGTTTCAAAATACTGAGTTTTGAGAATTCTGATATTTTTGAAATAACTGAGATTTCTGAGATTCCTGAGATTTTTAAAAATTGTGAGATTTCTGAGATTTTTTAAAATTCTGAGATTTTTTTAAAATTCTGAGATTTACTGAAAATTCTGAGATTTCTGAAATTTCTGAGATTTCTGATATCGTTGAGGCTTCTCAAATTTCTAAGAAATCTGAGAATTCTTTGATTTCTGAAATTTCTGGAATTTCTGAGATTTCCAAAATATCTGATACTCCGAGATTTGAAAGAATTCTGAGATTTTTTTAAAATTCCCCTTCCGCTTCACTTAATTCACTTTGGAGAATAGCTAGAAGGATGCGAAACAGCAGTAACACTAACGAGAGCGAAAGCTTTTCTGGCGAGTGGTTGAATGATTTTGCCCACAAGCTTTGCCCCGATTTCGTTCCTGCGCAGAACTTTCATCAAAATGCGCCTGGCAGTGACCCTATCATGGACTCACCGTTCACTATGGTTGAGCTATCGCTTGCTCTTCTATCAAGCAAAAATTCTTCCCCAGGCCTGGATCAGATCAACAGCAAACTGCTGCAAAATCTTCCCGACATGGGCAAGAAACGTCTCTTAAGAATCTTCAACAATATGTTGGAGCTCAACAGCGTCCCGCAAGAATGTAGAGAAGTGAAAGTTGTCACTATTTTGAAGACTGGCAAACCGCCATCAAGACACGATTCATATCGGCCAATATCGTTACTTTCGTGTCTGAGGAAACTCCTTGAAAGGATAATTCTCTTGCGGTTAGAAGAATGGTTGGAAACCAACAACGTTCTCTCAAGTACTCAGTTTGGTTTTCGTAAAGCCAGGGGTACTAATGACTGTTTAGCGCTTTTGGTCACTGAAATAGAGCTTGCCCGTGCACGCAAGCAGAACATGGGGTCTATCTTCCTTGACATACAGGGGGCATTTGACTCAGTCGCTCCATACAAACTGAGTCAAAAGTAAGAAAATGCGGGCCTGGGACCAAAGTTGAATAACTTGTTATTCAACCTTTTGTCGGAAAAAGTTATGAATTTCAACAATAATCACGTGCAGTTAAAACGGACCAGTTTCCATGGACTAGCACAAGGGTCCTGCTTGAGCCCCCTGTTGTATAACTTTTATGTTAGTGAGATAGACTCTTGTCTAGCGCCAAACTGCAGTCTTAGACAATTGGCAGACGACGGCGTTATATCTGTTGCAAGCAGAGACGCCGACGAAATACAACTGGCTTTACAAACCACTCTGGATAATCTTTCCGAGTGGTCTGAAAACCTTGGTATCAAGTTGGCTGCTACGAAAACTGAGATGGTAGTCTTTTCTCCTTTTAGCGACACGGGAAAAAACAGGGAGAAAAGGCATTATGACCCGAAAATTGATGTCTTTCTGTATGGTGAAAAGATATCAATAACCGACAATTTTCGATACCTTGGTGTATGGTTCAATTCTAGGCTAAACTGGAGTACTCACTTCACCCGTCTGGTGCAAAAATGCAGTAAAAGAATCAACTTTCTAAGGACAGTCACAGGATTCTGGTGGGGCGCACATCCATCAGACGTCCTGAGCCTGTATAAGACAACGGTACTATCCGTATTGGAATATGGAAGCATATGCTTCCATTGGGCATCCAATACGTTGATACTCAAGCTAGAAAGGCTACAGTACCGCTGTCTTAGACTCGCACTAGGGAGCATGAAATCTACACACAACATGTCCCTAGAAGTGATGACTGGAGTGATGCCGCTCAAACTACGTTTTGAAATGCTGTCGCTTCGCCTTCTAGTCCGTTGTTCAGTATCAAATCCCTTGATAATAGAAAATTTTGAAGCGCTTCTAGAGACAGGTTCTAAGAGCAAAATCTTAAAGATCTACGAAGATTTTGTTGCCCTACAAGTGCATGCTAGCGCTCCACAGGCATTAAATCGTGCTGCCCTTCCTGAGAACTACAGTTCCATTTTAATAACAGATTCCTCATTGCACGAGGAAATTAAGACCATACCTAATTATCTTCGCCCGAGGGTAGTTTCGGGTATTTTCATGAATAAGTATGGTCATTAAGACCAAATAAGCCAGTACTACACTGATGGATCATCCTCTGAGGAGGGCACTGGCTTCGGTGTTTTTAGCGAGTCCACCGAAGCATTTTTCAAATTGAGGCAGCCATGGAGTGTCTACACCGTAGAGCTAGCCGCAATATTTTACGCACTATCGATGATAGCAGCGAGACCTTCGGACCAGTACTTCATCTTCACTGATAGCCTTAGTGCTATTGAAGCTCTGAGATCTCCGAAGGCTGTTAAGAGTCAGGGCTTCCTCACCATAAAAATGATTGAACTGCTTGGCTCAATGTTCGAAAATGCGTTTAAGATCTCGCTAATTTGGGTCCCTTCTCATTGTGGAATTCCCAGCAATGAGAAGGCAGACTCATTGGCCAAAACAGGCGTCCAAGAAGGCGCTTTTTACGACCGACCTATCTTGGCCCAGGAGTTCCTCCGTTTTCCACAGCAACTTTTCCTGTTTCGGTGACAGAGCATGTGGGAGGCGGATGAACTCGGGCGTTTTCTCTGCTCGATTTTCTCTTTCTCTCGGCTCTCTGTAGACCGGGCATTCATACGAATGATGTCTCGACTGATGTCGAATCATTTTGCGTTGAATGCTCATCTACAGCGTATAACTCTGGCTCAGACAAAAGTGTGTGGCTGCGGTGACAGATTCCACGATGTGGATCACCTTCTGTGGTCCTGCGTGGAATTTGAAACCGCAAGACCCTCCTTGTTGAGCGCAGTCGAGAATATCGGCAGACGACCGGGTACAGAAATCAGAGAAGTGTTGGCTACCAGGGACCTCCTCTACATGAGGATCATTTACCGATTCGCTAGAGACAACGGTCTTGTCCTATGATTCCACATCCCAAGTATCCTTCCAATCCTTATTCGTATTTCCCCATTCCATTTTTGTTAAATGTTGTGTTGTCTATGTTTTAAGTGTATTTTTTGTAGTGCCACGGGCGATCCGATGACTGGGCAACAGCACTCGAGGGTGATTCCAACACTGCCGTAAAAGGGAGGCAGGCGTTGTTCAAAGTGCAGTGTTCTCCACTCCAGTCCAGTTTTGACACATTGAGTTTGACAGCGTTGGCGTCGGGTTCGGGGTGTTTGGCGGGCTCAGTCTCGGGAGTAGTGAAGTCGCTTTCGCTGCTGCGGGATAGAGCTTGTCGATCATCCTTTGATTGGACGTTGACTGGGTTGAGCTTGGAATGTCATTGCTGGACTGCACTGGATAACACTGTACGAAGACAAATAAACGTGCTGTTTAAACAATATTTGTTTGTTTGTTGCAGTCCAGACCAATCTACAAAGGACAACAATAGAACGGCCACAACACCACAATAGCCGGAATTTGGATGCAACCAACCACCATCATTACAATAGCCACAGCAATAGAACCGGATCATCATCCACGAATACATGTTCATCATCATCATCATCATCATCATCATCATCATCATCATCATCATCATCATCATCATCATCATCATCATCATCATCATCATCATCATCATCATCATCATCATCATCATCATCATCATCAACATCATCATCAACATCATCATCATCACTATCATCACCAACATCACCACAACCATAACCGAGTATGCCCGGGATAAGGCAAAGAATAAGGAGGAAATGCCTTATCAATATAATTGTACTTTTTTTTTCAACACAAGTGGTGTTGACAATACGGCATTGGACCGTCATATTCAATTGTAAATAAATAAATAAATGAATAAAAATTCTGAGATTTATGAGAATTCTAAAATTTTTGAAATTTCTAAGATTTCTGAGATTTCTGAGATTTCTGATATTTGTGATATTTCTGAGATTTCTGAGATTTCTTAGATTTCTGGGATTGCTGACAGATTTATGAGAATTCTGAGATTTTTGAAAATTTTTCGATTCGATTTCTGGGAGTTCTGAGGTTTTAAAAATTTCTGAGAATTGCGAGATCTCTGAAAATCTGAATGTTCAAAATTTTTAGATTTCTGAGCATTCCGAGATTTCTAAGAGTTCTGAGATTTTTGAAAAAATATGAAAATTTTGAAAAATCTGAGATTTCTAAGAATTTTGAGATTTTTGAAAATTTGGAGATTTTTTAGATTTCTTAGAATTCTGACATTTCTAATGATTCTGATATATTTGAAAATTATTAGATTTCTGAGAGATCTAATATTTTTGAAATAATTGAGATTTCTGAGATTCCTGAGATTTTTAAGAATTTTGACATTTCTGAGAATTTTGAAATTTTTGAAATTTCTAAGATTTCTGATATTTCTAAGAATTCTGATTTTTTTGAAAACTCTTAGATTTCTGCGATTGGCTGAAGGTTGAGATTCCTGAAATTTCAAGGAATTCTGTTATTTTTGCAAAATCAGAGATTTCTGAAAGTTCGGATATTTTTGAAATTACTGAGATATCTGAGATTCCTGAGATTTATTGAAATTGTGAGATTTCTGTGATTTTTCTCAGAAAATATAAAAAAAACATCAAAAAATAAAAAAAAAATATATCAGAAGTCGGATATTTTTGATAATTCTGAGATTTGCTGAGAATTATGTGATTTATGAAATTTTTTATATTTCTGAGATTTCTGAGATTTTTAAAAATTCTTAGAATTCAGAAAATCCTGAGTTTATGAAAATTTCTGTGAAATCTAAGATTTCTAAGAATTCTGAGATTTTTGAAAATGCTTAGATTTCTGAGATTACAGAGATTGCTGAGATCTCTGAACTTTATAAGAATTTTGAGATTTCTAAAATTTATGAGATTTCTGAGATATCTGATATTTCTGAAATATCTGTTATTTCTGAGTTTTTTTATATTTTTGAAATTTCTTAGAATACTGATATTTATGAGCATTCTAAATTTTTCGAAATTATCCAAAAAAAAAAAAATCAAAAAT
This sequence comes from Anopheles maculipalpis, assembly GCF_943734695.1. Classification (NCBI taxonomy): domain Eukaryota; kingdom Metazoa; phylum Arthropoda; class Insecta; order Diptera; family Culicidae; genus Anopheles; species Anopheles maculipalpis. The sequence continues at coordinate 59,798,204 of NC_064871.1, forward strand.
AAAAAAACAATATTAGAAGTCTTGATATTTTTGATAATTCTGAGAATTACTGAGAATTCTGAGATTTTTGAAATTTCTGAGATTGTTGAGATATCTGAGATTTTTAAAAATTCTTAAATTTTTGAAAATTCTGAGATATTTGAAATTTTTTGTGATATCTAAGATTTCTAAGAATTCTGAGATTTTTGAAAATTCTTAGATTTCTGAGATTTCAGAGATTGCTGAGATCTCTGAACTTTCTAAGAATTTTGAGATTTCTAAAATTTCTGAGATTTCTGAGATGTCTGATATTTCTAAAATTTCTGATAATCCTGAGATTTTTTATATTTCTGATGTTTCTTAGAATACTGAAATTTCTGAGCATTCTTATTTTTTGAAATTCCTAAGATTTATAAGTATTCTGAGAAATTTCAAAATTCTGAAATTTCTGAGATTTCTGAGATTTTTAAAAATCCTGAGATTTCTGAGAATTCTGCGATTTGTGAAATTTTTTAAATTTCTGAGATTTCTTAGATTTCTAAAAATTCTGAGATTTTAGAAAATTTTTAGACGTTTTAGAATTGTGAGAATATTGAATAATTTTTACTTTTTAAAATTTCTGAGAATTCTGAGATTTTTGAATTACCTGTAATTTCTTAAATTTCTGACATTTTTTTAAATTTTTTGATTTATGAGAATAAAGAGATTTTGTAAATTTCTGAGTTGTCGGAAATTTCTGAGATTTTTGAAATTTCTGAGAATTCTGAGAATTCTAGGTTTTAGATATTTATGAAATTTCTGCCATTTCTGAGAATTCTGAGATTTTTGAACTTTTTTGAAATTTTTGGGATTTCTGAGGTTTCTGAGATTTCTGAGATTTTTGAATATTCTGAGAGTTCTGAGAATTCTAAGATTCCAAAGATTTCTGAGATATTATTAAAAATTCTGAAAATTTTAGAAAATTCTGACATTTCTCAGAATTCTAAGATTTTTGAAAATTCTGAGTTTTCTACAATTTCCTAAATTTCTGAATTGTCGAATTTTCTAAAATTTTTGAGAATTCTGAGATTTTTGAAATTTCTGAGATTTCTGAAATTTCTGAAATCCTTGAAAATTCTTAGATATCTGAGAATTCAAATTCTGAAATTTCTGAGATTTCAGATGTTTCTGAAATTTAGCAAATTTCTGGAAATTTTAATTTTTTTTTATTTCTGAGATTTCTGAGATTTCTGCGATTTCTGTTATTTCTGAGATTTCTGAGATTTCTAAGATTTCTGAGATTTCTGAGATTTCTGACATTTTTGATTTTTTTTTTATTTCTGAGAATATATAGATTTTGGAAATTTCTGAGTGGTTTAAAATTTCTGAGATTTTTGAAATTTCTGAGAATTCTGAGAATTCTAAGTTTTGAAAAATTCTTAAAATTCTGTAATTTCTGGGGATTCTTAGATTTTTGAAATTTTTGGGATTCCTGAGGTTTTTGAGATTTCTGAGATTTTTGAAAATTCTGAGAGTTCAGCGAATTCTGAGATTTCTTGGATATCTAAAAATTCTGAGAATTTTGAAAATTCTGAGATTTCTCAGAATTCTGAGATTTTTGAAAATTCTGAGTTTTCTGAGATTTCTGACATTTCTGAAATTTCTGAGATTTCTGAGATAATTAACAAATCTGAGAATTTTCAATATGCTGAGATATCTGAGAATAAGGCGATTTTGGAAATCTCTGAGATTTTTGAATTTTACTAGGTTTCTGAAATTTCTGAGATTTCTAAAATTTCTGAGATTTCTGAGATTTTTGAAATTTCTGAAGTTTCTGAAATTTATGAGATTCTTGAAAATTCTTAAATATCTGAGAATTCTGAAATTTCTGAAATTTCTTAAATTTCTGAAGTTGCTGAGGTTTAGAAAATTTCTGATGATTCTGATATTTTTTTTAATTTCTGAGATTTCAGAGATTTCTACGATTTCTGATAATTCTGCAATTTCCGATATTTCTGAGATTTCTGAGATTTTTGAAATTTCTGAGAATTATGATTTTTTGTGAATTGTGAGATTCTTAAAAATTCAGGATCAAAACCTGAGATATAAAAGAATTTTGAGACTTTTGAAAAATCTGAGATTTTTGAAGTTTTTGAAATTTCTTGCATTTCTGAGATATCTGAGATTTTTGAAAATTCTAAGAGTTCTGAGATTTTTTCAGAGAATTTGGAAAATTTTGTGATTTCTGAAAATTCAGAGATTTTTGAAATTTCTGAGATTTCTGAGAATTGTGAAATTTCTGAGATTTCCGAAGTTTCTGAGATTTATGAAAATTCTTAGATTTCTTAAAATTCTGAGATTTTTGAAGGTTTTGAGATTCCTGAGACTTCTGAGATTTTTGAAATTTCTAATAGTTCTGAGAATTACGAAAATTCTAAGATTTCTGAGATTTCTGATATTTCTGAGATTTCTGAGAATTCTAAAAATTCTGAGATTTAAGAGAATACTAAAATTTTTGAAATGTCTGAGATTTCTGAGATTTCTGAGATTTCTGAGAATTCTAACGTTTAAGAAATTTCTGAGATTTCTGACATTTATGAGAAAAATGAAATTTTTGGAGAATTCATAGATTTTTAAAAAGCTAAGATATCTAACAATTTAGAGGTTTTTGAAAATTCTGAGATTTTTGAAAATTCTGAAATTTCTGAGATTTCTGAGATATCAGATTTTTCTGAGGCTTCTGGAATTTCTTAGAATTCTGACAAACCAAACAATTCTGAGGTTTTTGAAAGTTCTGAGATTTTTGAGAATTCTGATATTTTTGAAATAAAAGAGATTCCTGAGATTCCTGAGATTTTTAAAGTTCTGAGATGTTTGAAAATTCTGAGAATTACTGAGAATTCTGAGATTTTTGAAAATTCTGAGAATTCTGAGATTATTGAAAATTTTAGAAATTCTGAGATTTCTGAAAATATTGAGATTTTTTAAATTTCTGATATTTCTGAGATTTCAAAGAATTCTGAGGTTTTTGAAAATTCTAAGATTTCTGAGATTTTTGCGATTTTGTTAATTTCTGAGATCTATGAGATTTCTGATATTTCGGAGAATCCGGAAATTTCTGAGCATTCTGAGAATTTTGAAATTCCTGAGATTTCTGAGAATTTTGAGATTCTTGAAATTTCTGAGATCTCTGAGATTTCTGAGATTTCCTAAATATCTGAGAATACTTCGTTTTTTGAAATTTTTTAATTTTCTAAAATTTCTGAGATATCTGAATTTTTTGAAAATCTGAGAGTGCTGAGAATTTTTCAGAGAATTTTGAAAATAATGTGATTTCTGAGAATTCTGAGATTTTGGAAATTTTTTAGATTCCTGAGAATTGTGAAATGTCTGAGATTTCCGAAGTTTTTGAGATATAAAACAAATTCTTAGATTTCTGAAAATTCTGAGATTTTTGAAGGTTTTAAGATTTCTGAGACTTCTGAAGTTTTTGAATATTCTGATAGTTCTGAAAATTCCGAAAATTATAAGATTTCTGAGGATTCTGATATTTCTGAGATTTCTGAAATATCGTTAAATTCTGAGATTTATGATCATTGTAAGAAAAATTGAAATTTCTGAGATTTCTGAGATTTCCGAGATTTCTGAGTTTTAAGAGATTTCTGAGATTTTTGAAAATTCTTCAATTTGATTTGTGAGAGTTCTGAGGTTTTATAATTTTCTGACATCTCCCCGATCTCTGAGAATTTTAAAAAGTCTAAGATTTCTGAGAATTCCGAGATATCTAAGAGTTCTGAGATTTTTGAATAATTTGAGATTTTAGAAAAATTTGAGATTTATAAGAATTTAGAGATTTTTGGAAATTCTGAGATATCTGAGATATCTGAGTTTTCTGAGATTTCTAAGAATTCTGACATTTCTAAGAATTGTGAGGTTTTTGAAAATTCAGAGATTTTTGAGAAATCGACTATTTTAAAATATCTGAGGTTTCTGAGATTGCTCAGATTTCTGAGATTTTAGAAAATTCTGAAATCTCTGAGATTTCTGATATTTTTGAAATTTCTGAGATTTCTGAGTTTTCTACGAATTGTAAAAAGTTCTTCTCTATTCGGAAACACGTTCTTCACTATTCGCTTTCCCAACAGAAGTGACGTCTCTCCTTTATTTCACCAGGTTGTTCCACATTTTGACATTTGACATATCCACGTTTGACAATTGTGCTTGACCAAGATATTTAGCCGGTTTTGCTTGAAGCAGGATGTTTACAGCTCGGCTATCCTGACTTGGGATTTGCCCTCAATTCCCCCCTGACTATGTGCAAACTGATGCAAAGTCTGCATCTTGCGACATCCACTTCCTTAGTTTATCTGATTCGAGTACACCATCGTAGGGAATTTGAGTTTGTTGTGCTCCATCAATGTCTCGTATTACATATCTGTCATTTGGCAAACACTTGTGTACTACATAAGGTCCCTTGAACCTGGCTATTAGTTTCTTATTTACATTTACGCTAGTGTCTAGATTGCGGATCATAACGAGATCTCCTAATTGGAATTGTACAGCTGGGCGGTGCTTTTTTGCAAATTGTTCCGCATTTATAATCTGCGATTGATTTATGTTTTCATGAGCTTTGCTTCGAATAAATGTCAAATCTCTTTCTACGGGGTTTTTTGTTTCAAGGAATTCCGTTATTTCGTCTATTATAGGGCCACGCTGGTCTGTTCCGAAAAGTAGCATTGAAGGTGTAAAATCTGTCGAAGAGTGTACTGTATTGTTCAGGGCATATTCTATTGAACGTAATTTCTTAGTCCAATCGGAATGATCACGCAGGTCTGTTTCTTTGCTTAGCATTGGTCGTAATACTCTATTTACACGCTCCACCTGACCATTAGCCTGCGGAAATGCTGTAGTCGTAAGGACATGATTAATACCACGACTCGACAAAAACCTACTAAATTCATTTGACGTAAAACATGTGCCTCGATCGCTTATTACTCTTTTAGGACGGCTGTAATATGAAAAATACTGCTCCAGTGCATTACAAACACCACGACTAGTCGTTGATGATGCTGGATAGAGCTTCGTGAATTTCGTGAATGAATCAATGACCACTAAAATGTATTTTTTCTGTGATAGTGTTGTAGGTAGAGGGCCTAAATGGTCTATTTGTATTGTATGGAATGGAATCTGAGCTTTTCGGATACTGTGTAAGTTTCGTTGATTATGTCGTGTAGGTGCGGAGTAAATGATACATTTCAGACAATTCCGAATGAAATTCTCGACTCGCGTTTTCATTAAGGGGAACCAATAGAGCTTACTAATTGAAGCACAACATTTGTCGACTCCAAGATGCCCTATTTTCTCATGAATGCAACGGATGACATTGTTTATCATTTCTTTTGGAACTAGGAGTTGGATTTTATTAGCATATGGTTGTCTATATACTACGCTGTCCTTTTATATATATCCTTGAACAGGACCTGGTTCTAATTTTGTCTTCAGTAGTTGTATATCATTATCTCGAGATTGTGCAATCTGTAATTGATAGTCAATGTCCAAAGTTTCGATTGCAGTTGCTGCCTGTTTAAGACTCAATGCATCGACATGACACATTGAGTTTCCCGGCCGATGAATTATTGAGTACTCATAGTTTTCCAAAAACAACGACCAACGTGCTATCTTCGCCGAGGTATTTCGATTCTTTAGTGTTTCCACCAGTGAATTGCAATCAGTTACAATTTTGATGGGTATCCCATGGGCATAAGAATGAAACCGTTTTAATGCATAGATAATTGATAAGGTCTCTAATTCATAACTATGCAGCTTGCTTTCGTCAGCCGAAGCTGTCTTTGAGAAGTATGCGACTGGGTGGAGTTTGCAATCACTCTGTCTTTGAAGCAACACTGATCCAAAACCAGTTGAACAGGCATCGCGATGCAACTCAGTTTCCTTGGTAGGGTCATACACAGATAGCACAGGGGCCTCAATCAATTTCTTCTTTAGAGTTTCAAATGAATTAATGCATTTCTCATCAAAACGGAACAATACATTATCTTTCAATAAATTCGTCAATGGTTTTGCTATGACTGAAAAAGAGGGTACGAATCTTCTAAAAAATGAAAATAAACCTAAACATTGCTGTACTTGTTTTCTATTTTGTGGTCGTGGGTAGTTAGTTATAGCCGTGAGATGTTGTTCACTCGGGCGTATACCTGCTCGATAGCCTAAATAATCTAGTTCACTAAACCCGAACTTACACTTGTCCAACCGAAGTTGTAAGCCGTTCCTTTTTAAGGTCTGCAAAACTGCTTTAACTATGTCGAGGTGTTCTTGAAACTCAGTTGAAGCTATGATAATGTCATCAATGTAGACAACAAGGACCCCTTTCTCGATAAATTCCCTTAGGATGTTGTTAATGAAACGTTGAAACTCTGCAGGAGCATTCTTTAATCCAAATGGCATCCGCATATATTCGTATTGTCCATCAGGCGTGACAAAGGCAGTATATCTTATAGAGTTTTCGTCCATTTTGACCTGATGAAAGCCACTTTTCAAATCGAGAAGTGTAAAGTAACGTTTATTTCCTAAGTGTTCGAGGCACGTTTCTATCAAAGGCAAAGGATAATTGTCCCGAATCGTGATCTTATTCAATGGCCTACGATCCACACACTTACGGATTTCTCCATTTTTCTTTCTGGCCAGCACAAGAGCTGAGGCATAAGGCGAGTTGCTAGGGCGTATTTTCTTCTTCTCTAATAAAGTTTTAACAATATCCTTTACTTGATTAAGTTCGGCATAAGAAAGTCGTCGAGGTTTGCAAAATATTGGCGTGTCATGTGCGAAGTTAATTTTCATGCTGTAATCAGGTGGAGTTACTTCTTCCAAGGGAAATTCATTGTAATTTTGTTCGACCAATTGAACCATTGATTTAGATTGTTCGTTACTTAAATCTTGTCCTACTTCAAATTCGTGTACAACATTAGAAACATCTATGGCACATATTTCAAGAAATGCGTCTTCAATAGTATCGGATTCAGAAAGGGATGGGTTTTCTTGTTTTGAAATTACTTTGCTTCCTAAGTCCTTAGAAATGCCCAAATCTTTGATCAGTTTTCGAACGCATGGTATAAAGAAAGAATGAGTTTTTGATTTTAAATTCAGAAGTTCAGTTTTATCATATTTATAAGTCTTAAAATATGCGAGACTGACATTTAGTTTAGGCAAAGAATCTTCACCGATAATGAGAGACCACGACACGCTTTGTTTGGGTAGTATAATAAATGCAACAGTCATTTGCAAATTTCTGTACTTGATGTGACATTCCACTAATCCCAGCGACATCAAGCTGCTATTTCCAAGTCCGCAATACCCTGAACGTATCGGTGTTGTTGTGCAACATTTGGGCACTAATTCCTCGTTTATAAAGCTCCTAGGGCTTCCTGAATCAAAAAGAGACAGCACATGTGGAATTTGCCCAATTGGTTCATTCGAAAGCATAAAAGTTAGACCTACCTCCTGAATTGACTGAATCGGTTGAGCGTACTCTAATTCCCCATCTTGCTGAACAGCTGCTGAACTTGATGAGACACGACGTGGACAGTCCCGATTGACATGTCCCATCTTATGGCACGTGAAACATGATCCGTTCGGTCGACGTGGTGAAGGACAGGAACTTTGATAATGCCCATATTTTGAGCAATTGTAGCATCTTGTTTGCTGGATATCACCTGCTTCTTTACCGCCCTTATTTGGTTGGTTAATAGGTCCGCCTGATGACGGCGTTGCAATATTACGTGGGTGAATTTGTTCATATCGCTTAAGTAACTGCTGCAATTCATTCATAGATCTGGCGGCGAAACGAATTGATGCGGTGTTGATGGGATCACCGATTCCATCAATGATGATGTTGATCAATTCTTCTTCTGGGATCGGTGTAACACAAGCCAAGGTCTGCATGTCCAGGATATAACTGATGATGGATTCATTCCGTGCAAGTCGTCGTGCTCTAAGCTGCTTGTACGTACTTTCAACCGATTTGATTTTGCTGAAAGTTTGTATCAAACGATCTTTCAGCTCATGATAGGTTGCAACATCGAGTGATTTCGCGAATTTAGCTGCCGTTCCAGTAAGCAATCGACGTGTACAGTGGAACTTATTCGCGTCATCCATATTATATGGAAGGAAGACTCGCTCCAGTTCCTTAAACCACCGCTCAATGTGATCACTATTGTCACCACCAAATGTATCAACAAATTCTTCGATTTTGATGACTGCTGGTTGTAGCCCCGAAGAAACAGTAGCTGGGGCTTTTAGAGCTGCGATTTTCTGTTGCAGCTCAAGAATCTCGATTTTCTTTTTCAGCAACTCTATTTCGTAATTTGCATCGGAGATGGCGTTTGTTGAGTTCCGGACTAAGCTCAAACCATGTGGAACCGTACTGTTCTTTTCACTGTACAAAATGGCGGCGGCGGCTGCGTCTCTCTCATCGGGCAACATGGCGGTGGCGGCGTCGTTTTCATCTTTTGTCAACATTTTGACTAACACTCTCTTCACGGAGAAGGCTACAAACTACACCTTTCACGAACGCTCAAAATGTTCACTTAATAGGCTCTGGTAATCCCACTTCTGAGTTCTAAAAAGTTCAATTAAATTCAATTTCCGAAGTCATAAGGCCGAAACACGTTCTTCACTATTCGCTTTCCCAACAGAAGTGACGTCTCTCCTTTATTTCACCAGGTTGTTCCACATTTTGACATTTGACATATCCACGTTCGACAATTGTGATTGACCAAGATATTTAGCCGGTTTTGCTTGAAGCAGGGTGTTTACAGAATTCTGATTTTTTTTTTAATTCTTTGGTTTCTAAGATTGCTGAGCTTTTTAAAATTTCTAAGAATTCTGAGATTTTTGAAAATTCTGGCATTGCTGCGAATTATGATAATTTTGAAATTACTGAGATTTTTGAGATTCCTGAAATTAATAAAAATTTTGATAAAGATTTCTGAGATTTCTAAGTAGTCTGATATTTTTTTCAAATTCTGTTAGTTGTGAGAATTCTGAGAATTTTGAATTTTCTGAGATTTCTGAAGTTTCTGAGATTGTAGAAAATTCTTAGACACTTGTAATTTCTGAGATTTCCAAAATTTCTGAGAATACAGACATCTTTGAAAGATTTGAGATTTCTGAGACTTTTGAGATTTGTGAAATACCTGAGAGTTCTGAGAATTCCGAAATTTCTAAGATTTCTGAGATTTCTGAGATATCTTAAAATTCTAAGATTTATGAGAATTCTAAAATTTTTGAAATTTCTGAGATTTCTGAGATTTCTGAAACTTCTGATATTTCTGTGCTCTCTGATATTGCTGAGACTTCTGAGATTTATGAGAATTCTGAGATTATTGAAAATTTTTCGATTCGATTTCTGAGAGTTCTGAAGTTTTATAAATTTCTGAGATTTCCGAGATCTCTGAAAATGTTGAAAATTCTTAGATTTCTAAGCATTCTGAGATTTCTAAGAGTTCTGAGATTTTTGAAAAAATATGAGATTAATGAAAAATCTGAGATTTCTAAGAATTTTGAAATTTTTGAAAATTTTGAGATTTTTTAGATTTCTTAGAATTCTGACATTTCTAATAATTCTGAAATGCTTTAAAAATTCTGAGATTTCTGAAAGTTCTAATATTTTTGAAATAACTGAGATTTCTGAGATTCCTGTGAATTTTAAAAATTGTGAAATTTCTGAGATTTCTTAGAAGTCTGATATTTTTGAAAATTCTGAGATTAACTGAGAATACTGAGATTTTTGAAATTTCTGAGATTTCTGAGATTTCTGAGATTTTAAAAAATTCTAAGATTTCTGAAAATTCTGAGATTCATGAAATTGCTGTATCTGAGATCTCTATGAATTCTGATATTTTTGAAATTTTTTACATTTCTGAGATTTCAGGGATTGCTGAGATCTCCGTAATTTCCAAGAATTTTGAGATTTCTTAAATTCAGAGATTTTTGAGGTTTCTGATATTTCTGAATTTTTTTACATGTCTGATATTTTTCAGAATACAGAAATTTCTGAGCATTCTAAATTTTTTCCTTAGATTTATAAGAATTCTGAGAAATTTCAAAATTCTGAAATTTCTGAGATTTCTGAGATTATTAAAAATTCTGAGATTTCTTAAAAATTCTGAAATTTTTGAAAATTCTAAGATGTTTAAGAGTTGTGAGATTTTTGAATTTTTTAATTTTCTCAAATTTCTGAGATTTCTGAGATTTTTTAATTATCTGACATTTCTGAAATTTCTGAGATTTTTGAAATTTTTTTGATTTCTGAGAATTTAGAGATTTTTGAAATTTCTGAGGTTTCTGAATTTTCAGAGAATTCTGAGATGTTTGAAATTGTTTGAAATTTTTGGGATTTCTGAGATTTCTGAGATTTCTGAAATTTTTGAAAATTCTTAGATATCTGAGAATTCGATTTCTGAAATTTCTGAGATTTCAGAAGTTTCTGAGATTTAGAAAATTTCTGAGAATTTTGAAATTTTATTGATTTTTGAGATTTCTGAGATTTCTGAAAATTCTGAGATTTATGAAAATTCTGAGATATTGGAAAATTCTTCGATTTTTGAGAATTCTGAGATTTTTGAAATTTCTGAGATTTCTGAAAATTCTGAGGTTTCAGAAAATTCTGAGATTTTTAAAAACCTATCTCAGAATTTAGAGACTTTTGAAAATTCTGAGATTTTTAAAAACCTATCTCAGAATTTAGAGACTTTTGAAAATTCTGAGATTTCTGACATTTCTGAGAATAACGATATTTCTTAGAATTCAGAGATCTTTAAAAACCTTAGATATCTAAGAATTTAGAGACTTTTGAAAATTCTGAGCTTTTTTAGATTTTTGAAAATTCTGAAATTGCTGAGATTCCTGAGATTTCTGATTTTTCTGAGCTTTCTGAGATTTCTTAGAATTCTGTCATTCTTAAGAATTCTGAGATTTTTGAGAATTCTGTAATTTATGAAATTAATGAGATTTCTGAGATTCCTGAGAATTTTAAAAATTCTGCGATTTCAAAAAATTCTGAGATTTTTCAAATTTCTGAGATTTCTGAGATTTCAAAGAATTCTGAGGTTTTTGAAAATTCTTAGATTTCTAAGATTTCTGAGATCTCTGTCATTTCTGAGATTTCTGAGATCTCTGTCATTTCTGAGATTTCTAATATTTCTAATATTTCTGAGATTTCTAAGAATCCTGAGATTTTTTAAAATGTTAGATTTCTGAGAATTCTGCGATTTTTTTTCTCTGCAGATCTCTGAAATATCTGAGATTTCCTTAATTTCTGAGGATAACGAGATTTTTGAAATGTTTGAAATATCTTACATTTCTGAGACATCTGAGATTTTTGAAAATCCTGAGAATTCTAAGAATTTTTCAGAAAATTTTGAAAATTATGTGTTTTAAGAGAATTATGAGATTTTTTTATTTTCTGAGTTTTGTGAGAATTATGAAATTCTTGAGATTTCTGAAGTTTCTGAAATTTTAGAAAATTCTTAGATTTCTGAATATTCTGCGATTTTTCAAATTTGTGAGTTTTCTGAGACTTCTGAGATTTTAGAAAATTCTGAGAGTTCTGAAAATTCCGAAATTTCTAACATTTCTGAGATTTCTGATATTTCTGAGATTTCTGAGTTATCTTAAAAATTCTGAGATTTCTGAGAATTCTAAAATTTTTAAAATTTCTGAAGTTTTTGAGATTTCTGAGAATTCTGCGATTTCTGATATTTCTGAGATTTCTGAGATCTGAGATTTCTGAAATTTATGAAAATTCTGAAATTCTTGAAAATTCTTCGATTCCTGAGAATTCTGACATTTTTTTAAATTTCTGAGATTTCTGAATATTTTTTTTTTTTTTACGGTCCAATGCCGAGTCGTCAACACCGCTTGTGTTGAAAAAAAAAAATTACAATCATATTGATGAGGCATTTCCTCCTTATTATTTGCCTTATCCCGGGCATACTCGGTTGTGGATGGTTGTGGTGTTGATGATGCTGATGATGATGTAGTGGTGGTTGTTGTGAGTTTTGATGGTCCGGGACTATTGCTGTGTCTATTGTGATGATGGTGGTTGGTTACATCCGAATTCCGGCTATAGTGGTGATGTGGCCGTTCTATTGTTGTCCTTTGTGGATTGGTCTGGACTGCAACAAACAAACAAATATTGTTAAGACAGCACATTTATTTGTCTTCGTACAGTGTTCTCCAGTGCAGTCCAGCAATGACATTCCAAGCTCACTTTAGTCAACGTCCAATCAAAGGATGATCGACAAGCTCTATCCCGCAGCAGCGAAAGCGACTTCACTACTCCCGAGACTGAACCCGCCAAACACCCCGAACCCGACGCCAACGTTGTCAAACTCAAAGTGCCAAAACTGGACTGGAGTGGAGAACACTGCACTTTCAACAACGTCTGCCTCCCTTTTACGGCAGTGTTGGAATCGCCCTCGAGTGCTGTTGCCCAGTCATCGGATCACCCGTGGCACTACAAAAAATACACTTAAAACATAGACAACACAACATTTAACAAAAAAGGAATGGGGAAATACGAATAAGGATTGGAAGGATACTTGGGATGTGGAATCATAGGAAAAGACCGTTGTCTCTGGCGAATCGGAAGATGGTCCTCATGTAGGGGAGGTCCTTGGTAGCCAACACTTCTCTAATTTCTGTACCCGTTTGTCTGCCGATATTCTCGACTGCGCTCAACAAGGAGGGTCTTGCGGTTTCAAATTCCACGCAGGACCACAGAAGGTGACCCACATCGTGGAATCCGTCACCGCAGCCACACACTTTTGTCTGAGCCAGAGTTATACGCTGTAGATGAGCATTCAACGCAAAATGATTCGACATCAGTCGAGACATCATTCGTATGAATGCCCGGTCTACAGAGAGCCCATCGAACCAAGGCCGCAGGGACACTTGCGGAGAGATCGAGAAGAGAAAACGCCCGAGTTCATCCGCCTCCCACATACTTTGCCAGCGAGACAGGAAAAGTTGCTGTGGAAAACGAAGGAACTCCTGGGCCAAGATAGGTCGGTCGTAAAAAGCGCCTTCTTGGACGCCTGTTTTGGCCAATGAGTCAGCCTTCTCATTGCTGGGAATTCCACAATGAAAATGGACCCAAATTAGCGAGATCTTAAACGCATTATCGAACATTGAGCCAAGCAGCTCAATGATTTTTATGGTGAGGAAGTCCTGACTCTTAACAGCCTTCCGAGATCTCAGAGCTTCAATAGCACTGAGGCTATCAGTGAAGATGAAGTACTGGTCCGAAGGTCTCGCTGCTATCATCGATAGTGCGTAAAATATTGCGGCTAGCTCTGCGGTGTAAACACTACCTGGTTGCCTCAATTTGAAAAAAGCTTCGGTGAACTCGCTAAAAACACCGAAGCCAGTGCCCTCCTCAGAGGATGATCCATCAGTGAAGTACTGGCTTATTTGGTCTAAATGACCAAACTTATTCATGAAAATACCCGGAACTACCCTCGGGCGAAGATCATTCGGTATGGTCTTAATTTCCTCGTACAATGAGGAATCTGTTATTAAAATGGAACTGTAGTTCTCAGGAAGGGCAGCACGATTTAATGCCTGTGGAGCACTAGCATGCACTTGTAGAGCAACAAAATCTTCGAAGATGTTTAAGATTTTGCTCTTAGAACCTGTCTCTAGAAGCGCTTCAAAATTTTCTATTATCAAGAGATTTGATACTGAACAACGGACTAGAAGGCGAAGCGACAGCATTTCAAAACGTAGTTTGAGCGGCATCATTCCGGTCATCACTTCTAGGGACATGTTGTGTATGGATTTCATGCTCCCTAGTGCGAGTCTAAGACAGCGGTACTGTAGCCTTTCTAGCTTGAGTATCAACGTATTGGATGCCCAATGGAAGCATATGCTTCCATATTCCAATACGGATAGTACCGTTGTCTTATACAGTCTCAGGACGTCTGATGGATGTGCGCCCCACCAGAATCCTGTGACTGTCCTTAGAAAGTTGATTCTTTTACTGCATTTTTGCATCAGACGATTGAAGTGTGTACTCCAGTTTAGCCTCGAATTAAACCATACACCAAGGTATCGAAAATTGTCGGTAGTTAATATCTTTTCACCATACAGAAAGACATCAATTTTCGGGTCATATAGCCTTTTCTCCCTGTTTTTTCCCGTGTCGCTAAAAGGAGAAAAGACTACCATCTCAGTTTTCGTAGCAGCCAACTTGATACCAAGGTTTACAGACCACTCGGAAAGATTATCCAGAGTGGTTTGTACAGCCAGTTGTATTTCGTCGGCGTCTCTACTTACAACAGATATAACGCCGTCGTCTGCCAATTGTCTGAGACTGCAGTTTGGCGCTAGACAAGAGTCTATCTCACTGACATAAAAGTTATACAACAGGGTGCTCAAGCAGGACCCTTGTGCTAGTCCATGGAAACTGGTCCGTTTTAACTGCACGTGACCATTGTTGAAATTCATAGCTTTTTCCGACAAAAGGTTGAATCATAAGTTATTCAACTTTGGTACCAGGCCCGCATTTTCTTACTTTTGACTCAGTTTGTATGGAGAAACTGAGTCAAATGCCCCCTGTATGTCAAGGAAAATAGACCCCATGTTCTGCTTGCGTGCACGGGCAAGCTCTATTTCAGTAACCAAAAGCGCTAAACAGTCATTAGTACCCCTGGCTTTACGAAAACCAAACTGAGTACTTGAGAGAAGGTTGTTGGTTTCCAACCATTCTTCTAACCGTAAAAGAATCATCCTTTCAAGGAGTTTCCTCAGACACGAAAGTAATGATATCGGCCGATATGAATCGTGTCTTGATGGCGGTTTGCCAGGCTTCAAAATAGTGACGACTTTCACTTCCCTCCATTCTTGCGGGACGCTGTTGAACTCCAACATATCGTTGAACATTCTTAACAGACGTTTCTTGCCCATGTCGGGAAGATTTTGCAGCAGCTTGCTGTTGATCTGATCCAGGCCTGGGGAAGAATTTTTGCTTGAAAGGAGAGCAAGCGATAGCTCAACCATAGTGAATGGTGAGTCCATGATAGGGTCACTGCCAGGCGCATTTTGATGAAAGTTCTGCGCAGGAACGAAATCGGGGCAGAACATGTGGGCAAATTCATTTAGCCACTCGCCAGAAAAGCTTTCGCTCTCTTCGATGTTGTTACTGTTTCGCATCCTTCTAGCCATCCTCCAAAGCGAATTAAGTGAAGCGGAAGGGTCTAGGTTATTGACGTATCTAAGCCAATAGCCCTTTTTCTTCGCCTTCAACAGGTTTTTACACGATCTCTCCAGTCCTTTATATTTTTCATATAAAGACCTTGAGCCCGTGTCCCGGAATGCTTTAAACGCCTCCCGCTTCTTATTAAAAGCCGCTTGGCAATCCTTGTCCCACCAAAGAGTGGGCGGTTTTTTGAATGTCCTTGCTTGGTGGGAGCGCCTTGTTTGGGCCTTTTTGAGATTGTTGAAATTTCTGAGAACTTTGAAATTTCTGAGGTTTCCTAAATTTCTGAGAATACTGATATTATTTGAATTTTTGAAATTTTGTATCATTTCTGAGATATTTGAATTTTTTGAATTTCTGAGAATTCAGAGAATTTTTCAGAAACTTTTGAAAATTCTGTGAGTTATGAGAATTCTGAGATTTTGGAAATTTCTGAAATTCCTGAGAATTTTGAAATGTCTGAGATTTCTGAAGTTTCTGAGATTTTAGAAAATTCTTAGATTTGTGAAAATTCTGAGATTTTTGAATGTTTTGAGATTTCTGAGATTTCTGAGATTTTTGAAAATTCTGAGAGTTCTGAATTTTCCGAATTTTTCAAGATTCCTGAGATTTCTGATATTTCTGAAATTTCTGAGTTATCTAAAAATTCAGAAATTTTTGAGAATTTTAACAATTTTGAAATATCCGAAATTTCTGGGATTTCTGAGATTTCTGAGATTTCTGAGATTTCTGAGTATTGTGATATTTTTGAAATTACTGAGATTTCTTAGATTCCTGAGATTTTTAAGGTTCTGAGATTTTTGAAAATTCAAAGAATTCTGAGATTTCTGAGAATTTGAAAAATTCTGAAATTTTAAACGTTGTGAGCTTAGATAAATTCCTGAGAGTTCTGAGATTTCTGAGATAGCTAAGATATCTTCCAATTTTGAATTTTTGCAAATTCTGAGATTTTTGAGAATTTAGAAACATTTTAAATTTCTGAGATTTCTGAGATTTTTGAGATCTCAGATTTTTCTGAGATTTCTGAGAATTCTAAGAGTTTTGACATTTCTAAGATTTCTGATAATTCTGTGATTTTTGAATTTACCGAAATTTCTGAGATTCCGGATCTTTTAAATAATTATGAAATTTCTGGGATTTCTTAAAATTCTGAGATTTTTTAATTTTCTGAGATTTACTGAGAATTCTGAGAATTTTGAAATTTCGGAGATATCTGAGAGTTAACGCACGGTGTCCGGGAGAAGTGTTTTTAAAAAAAACTTAACTTTATTACCATCGACGGCGGAGTTAGATACCGTTCGGATTAGCGTCTGAATATCAACTTACTTTGGTTTGATTTGGATTGTTGGTGGTGCGTTGGTCCGTGCTGAATTATGCTGCATTGCAGATAATGTTGCGCGCGCTGCTCGGTTGTTTGTTTGTTTATTTAGCTCAGTTGCAGGTTCTCATGTTGCGATGCTGGGTGGCGCGTTTTGTTGCGTTGCTTTTATTGTGCTGCGCTGTCATCTTAACTCCTCCCCTCTTAAATGACTTTGCCCTCAAAGTCTCGTAGCTGCGTGGAATGAAGTTGGTCTGCTAACGAAGGTTTCGGGTCGTTTTGTTTGAGTCATGTTTACTTTTATCGTTGTTTTCTTGAAGTGGAAGAATAAACAGATTATCAATGCGCATAGGCATATGAATGCAAATGTTCCTCCGAATACATTAAATTTCCATCTCAAAGAATTATTCTGCAAGTTAATACTTTGTAGTTTTTCTCTATGTTCTATGGTGAGCTTTTGTAAGAGTTGGAGAGGCGGTTCATGTTGGATTTCGCCTTTATCGATGTTGATTCCTGCTGTTGATTTGAATGGTTTACCAGGAATGGTGACTTCGTTGTTTGAATAAATTTCTCCATTTATGATAATGTTACAATTTTCGAATTGTATGACGTAGGAACCGTTCAGTACTTGGTTCATTTTGCTGCAGTTTGTTGCGATTTCTGCTATTACGTCGTTGATTAGTATTGTGTCTTCTTTTATTTTTTTTATGAAGCCTCGACTGTAAATCTTTTCATAGTTACATTGTCAATCATCTCTTCTCACAATTTGTTGAATGCATGTTGTGGGTTTTTGTAAGCCAATTTGCGGACATATATAAACATCTTCTTGTTGTTGGCACTTCTCTGTTATAGCATATATGTGAAGTAGGGAAACGAGATAGCGATATCGTGGCGAGCGCCGAGTGAGCGAAGGGGGGTATTTAAGCGGCGCGCGCTGCTGGGTCGGGAGGTCAGTTGAACGCGAAATGTCGAAGGTGAAGGACGTGCGAATTGGAGAATAAATAAAGTGAACTAAACGAAAGCCACCCATCTTCTTCTTTTGATGTTTAACTGATTCTCACATGGGGGCTCAACCGGGATACTGTTTTCCCAAACGAGTGAGGCTTTTGCGATGAAAGCAATCGGTGCGATATAGTGTGATGTTTCGTGAGGCTATTTTGTGATTAAATAGCAAAAAACTGTGAGGCTTTTTTATGAAGGCAAATAGTGAGACGTTTTGTGAAAGAGATGAACAGTGAGGCTTTCGTAGCAATCCGTGCGAATCAGTGAGGCTTGTGAAGCAATTAGTGAGGCTTTATTTTTAGCAACCAGTGAGAATCCGTGAGGGATAGCGAGGCTTTCCGAAGCAATCCGAGTGAAGAAATTTAGCGAGGCTTTACAGCAACCTGCCTGTGAAAATTCTGTGTGAATTTTACGAGTCAACTAGTGTGACATTTGTGCGTGAGTGCGGGAAGCCGCGAGAAAATTGTGTGGTAGTGTGTGTGTCGGCTTTGTGAGTGAAAGATAGAGAGAGATAGAATGGCAACGGTCAAGGAGCTTTGTGAAGATTTCACGAAGATTGGGTTGGTGCGCGAGTGTGAGAGGCTTGGCCTAGAAACCACTGGAGGAAAAGTGGAAATCGCGAATCGAATTGTGAAATACCGAGCGACGGTTGCGTCAGGGGACAACGCCGGTCCGTCCGGGAGTGGACACAGAGCAGAACCAGCTAACGCCATAGACGACGTCGAAAACTACGCGGGTAACCAACCGTACGAGAGTTGCGATGATGATTCCGAGGAAAAAGCGGATCTGGATCTTCCGGAAGAAGGTGATAGCTTTGTTGCCGAGGATGACGATGAAACGGAAGAAGACCCTTTTCAAACTGCTGTGCGAATCTCGACGCCTAAACGACCGCAACGCGTTTACGCATTTCGAGATGTGGAAGATAGCATTGAGACGTTTGGAGCAGAGGATGGGCACGATGTGCGTATTTGGCTGGCACACCTCGATTCCGTATCAAAGTCAGCAGGATGGAATGACGAACAAAAGCTAATCATGTTACGTAAAAAGATGACGGGAATCGCAAGAAAGTTCGTGTCGTCTTTGCGTAATGTGCAAACTTATGCGAGATTGAAAAAAGAGCTGATCACGGAATTTGCTCCATTTGTGAGGTCGAGTGATGTGCATCGGATTCTCGCAAATCGGAAGAAGGAAACGGCCGAGACGATGCGAGAGTACGTTTACGAAATGCAACGAATTGCTGCCCAAATTGATTTAGACGAACCAAGCTTGTGCGAGTACATCGTGAACGGTGTGACCGACGATGATCTTTTCAAATCATTGCTGTACGAGGCGCAAACAATTCGAGTGTTAAAAGAAAAGTTGCTCAATTTTGAAAAAGTGCGCATGGCTCGAAAGAAGAAAACGACAGATAAAGAAGAAAACAAACGAGTTTTGTCATCCAGTAGCCGCGTTGACAAACGGGCGGAGCAGCGATGCTACAATTGCGGAAACAAAGGACACCAAGCTCGCGCGTGCGCGCAGACACAGGGTGGTCCGAAATGTTTCTCGTGTCGTGAGTACGGTCATAAGGCGAGCGAGTGTGCGCGGAACAAAAGCGTCGTTCCTGCGAAAATAAACGTGACGGAAGAATCGGTGGGAATGGTTGATGTCGTGTTAAACAAAACATCGGTCAAGGCATTGTTTGACAGTGGAAGCAACCAAAACTTGGTGACAATAGGTTGTTACAAAAGAATCGAGGGATCGCCGCTGATCGATACTTCGATGTGGTTCCAGGGCTTTGGTGGCATGAGAACAAAGGCGATCGGCATGTTCACGGTGGACGTTACGGTGGATGATAACGTTTTTAGTGGTGTGCGATTTTTTGTGGTGCCAAATGAAAGCATGTCTTACGATGCAGTATTGGGCAGAGATTCCTTGAACTATTTTGAAGTTACGATGACAACGGCGGGTGTCAAAGTCAGGCCATATGGTTCAACGGATGAAATGTTTTCTATTGTGTGTGACAATGAAGACAATTTGGATGTGTCTCCTCGATTTTCGGAAAGAGTAAAGGCTGTTATTTCGGGGTACAAACCTGCGGGAAACGTGAATAGTCGTGTTGAGACGAAAATTATTTTGCATGACGAGACGCCTGTGCGTTCGTCGCCAAGGCGTTTTGCTCCGGGTGAAAAGGCGGTGCTGGAGAAAACAATCGACGAGTGGTTAGCCGCGGGAATAATTCGAGAAAGTGAGAGTGATTTTGCGAGTCCGGTAACGTTAGCGAGAAAAAAGGACGGTTCCTTACGCGTTTGTGTTGATTATCGCGAACTTAATCGAAAAATGATTAAGGATTGTTTTCCCATGAGGAACATAGAAGATCAAATCGATCGCTTGAAGTCAGCCAGAGTTTTTACCACACTTGACTTGAAAAATTCGTTTTTTCATGTTCCTGTGGAAAAGTCGAGCCAGCGGTACACAGGCTTTGTTACCCACACAGGCCAGTACGAGTTTCTTAGAACGCCTTTCGGGTTGGTCAATAGTCCAGCGAGTTTCAGCCGGTTTGTAGCGGATGTGTTTCGGGAATTCATCAAGAGTGAGCGTGTGTTGGTGTATGTGGATGATTTAATAATTCCTTCATTAGATGAGGAAAGTAATTTTCAAACGTTGAAGGAATTGTTAAATGTCGCGAGTGAGAACGGTGTGCAGTTCAATTGGAAAAAATCGCAATTTTTAAAGGATGAAGTGGAGTATCTCGGGTATGTGATTCGCAACGGGTGTTATCGCATAGCGCCGAGTAAGTTGCGATCGGTTCAGCTTTTTCCGGAACCGAAAAATGTGAAGCAGCTGCAAAGATTTTTGGGACTTACGAGTTACTTCCGAAAATTTATTGCTGGTTACGCGACAATTTCGAAGCCTTTGACAAGTTTGCTTCAGAAAGGTGTTGAGTTTGTGTTTAGTGAAGAGGAGCGTTCGAGTTTTGACGAGTTGAAACGGTGTTTGGTGACCGATCCGGTGTTAAAGATCTACGACGAAAGTGCCGAAACCGAGCTCCATACGGACGCGTCAAAGTACAGTTATGGTGCTGCGCTTATGCAGAAGAGTGACGATGACAAGTTTCATCCTGTTGCCTTCATGAGTCAACAAACATCAAACGCGGAGAAGAATTATAGTGCGTCTCATTTGGAAGTGCTAGCGGTGGTTCGCGCTGTTGAAAAGTTTCGTGTGTATCTCTTAGGCATCAAGTTTAAGATCGTTACAGATTGTGCAGCGTTTGGGCATACTTTAAAATCGAAAGAACTGTCGGCAAGAATCGCGAGATGGGCTTTGATGCTCGAAGAGTATGAATATGAAGTGGTTCATAGGCCAGGTTCATCGATGAAGCATGTGGATGCGTTGAGCAGGGCACCGGTGATGATTGTGAAAAGCGATCCTATGATAGAAGCGATCAGAAAAATGCAACAAAGTGACGAGCGTGCGAAGGCAATTATTGAATTGTTAAAAACGCAATCTTTTGAAGATTTTGTCATGTGCAATGGGCTGCTGATGAAAGTAGTGAAAGGTAGGGAAGTGATTGTGGTACCATCGGGGATGCAAAGCGATTTGATACGTAGGATACACGAAAAGGGTCACTTAGGAGCTCGTAAGATAGAGGGTATTATCGAACAGGAGTTTTACATTCCAAACGCGAGTGAGAAAATAAAACAAACGATTGAGTGTTGTGTGAAATGTATCCTCGCAGAGCGTAAAAGGGGAAAAGTTGACGGTTTATTATACCCAATCGCGAAAGGTGACGTTCCGTTAGACACGTATCACGTAGACCATTTGGGTCCAATGGACATTACGGAGAAAAGGTATAAATATTTGTTTGTAGTAGTTGATGCGTTTAGTAAGTACACTTGGATATATCCTACTAAAACGACGAATTCATTTGAAGTAATTCAGCGATTAGCAACACAGAGCGAGGTATTTGGTAATCCAAGGCGTATTATTAGCGATAAAGGGGCTGCGTTTACGTCAAACGATTTTAAGCGGTATTGTGAGGATCAGGATATCGAGCGTGTGGAAGTTACGACAGGTGTTCCGCGCGGGAACGGGCAGGTAGAGAGGGTAAATCAAGTGATTATTGCTATGTTGCGAAAGATGGGTGTAAACGATCCTGCAAAGTGGTATAAGCACGTTGCCAATATTCAGCGGTGGATTAATTCGAGCCCACATCAGAGCATCGGTGTTACTCCTTTTGAAGCGATGTTTGGGGTACCGATGAGACACGAAGGAGATTTACGACTAGGTGAGCTGATGGAAGAAATTCGAGTGGCCCAACATCACGATCAACGAGAGCAGACTCGAGCTGGTGCCAGGGTTTCTATCGAGAAAGCCCAAGAAGAACAACGGAGATCGTACGACTTACGAGCGCGGTCGGCTACAACTTACCGCGAAGGCGACCTGGTGGTGATTAAGCGGACGCAGTTCGGGCCTGGAAGGAAGTACGCAGCTGAGTACCTTGGACCATATAAGGTAACCAGTGTTCGTCCACATGATCGCTATGACGTAGAAAAGATCAATGGCGAAGGGCCAAAAGTGACGTCGACGGCTTCGTCACATATGAAACCCTATCGGTTTTATTGCGGTGAGGATCCTTCGGGGCGAAAGGATCGGTCGAGGAAAGGCCGTGTGAAGTAGGGAAACGAGATAGCGATATCGTGGCGAGCGCCGAGTGAGCGAAGGGGGGTATTTAAGCGGCGCGCGCTGCTGGGTCGGGAGGTCAGTTGAACGCGAAATGTCGAAGGTGAAGGACGTGCGAATTGGAGAATAAATAAAGTGAACTAAACGAAAGCCACCCATCTTCTTCTTTTGATGTTTAACTGATTCTCACATATACGTGGGTTTGATTTTGTAGTACAAAGTTTTGTGTGACGATTATACGTGCATCGTGTTGTATTATCGAGTCGATATAGTCGTACTCGTAAATTCTTGAAGATAGTTTGGGGAATTTTAGCATGTATAGTATATGTGATTCATTTACTGCAACTTGGGCAGTTGATTGCCTTAGCAATTCTTCATTCTTCATTCATTCTAGAAACTGTTCTATTGAGGTCAGATCCTCAAGGGATAGTAGCTTACTGCTCGGAATCCCGTGTTTAGCTAACAGTATAGCGTCTTCTATGACATCCAATTTTTCTTGTAGCATATTTATGTTGGAAAGTAGAATAAGTTTTCGAATTTCTACTTGGTGTGACTCATAGCGTTCGTTTTCAATATTTACGACTTGGTTAGAGACATCAGTTATTTGCTTCAACCTGTCATTGAAACCTTGGTTGATTATTATTTGTTTGTTGCTTTCTGCTATCAGGGAGTTCATTGTGGAGTAAATGACACGTAGGTCGTCAGCATCTGGAGTTCCAGCGATCCAAGGAAAAAGTATCCTTGGTGCAGATGAACAGTGTGAAGGGCATAGTTTATGTCACGATGCACACACTTGAGGAAGCCCAAGCTCTAGTGAGTGAACACGCTGGGAAGCACTTCCTGACGCACGAGGGGAAAAAGTTCCCTGTAAATATTGCCATGGAAGACAACACGACGATCGTGAAAATCCGTGATTTGCCCCCTGGAGTACCAGACAGTGATGTGAAGGCAGCATTGTCTGTGTATGGAGAGGTGTTGTCGATCACCAGAGAAGTATGGGCACCGTCAACACGATTTGCAGGGGTTGTCTCTGGAGTTCGAAACGTTCGGATGAAAATTACCAGCCCGATAAAATCTTACATCACGCTGTGCGATGAAGTGACCAGCGTATCCTATCCGGGGCAGCGACAAACTTGCCGAAGCTGCCAAGAACCCGTACATCACGGGCTTAATTGTGTGCAAAGTCGGCAATGCCGCTTTAGGGAAACCCTGTCCCAAGATAAGGCACCGGCGCAAAAGGCATCATATGCGAATGCCTTACGCACAGCACCTACACCACCTGCTGTTGTTCAGGCACCGTCTACTGTCGTCAGCAACAAGAAGACGAAGAGTAAACCAAAATACTCTACTCTTGTGACGTCCGACGCGAAAGATGTGGATACAAAGCGTGTTGCAGCATCCACATCGAAAATCGGTCAAAGGCTTATCGTGCCGATAAGCCGAGTGACGCCCGAAGCAGACACACAGCAGAACACGAAAGAGAAAGTAGCATCGAAGGAAGAAGCTACTGCCGTGCTAACCGCTGCTATCGTTCCTGCCGCTGCAATCGTTCCTGCTTCTGCTCCTGCGGCGATTAACGGATGGCCGTGTCAGTCCATCCCCCAACCAACAGAGAAGGAAGCTGTTTTCAAAGCTCCGCTCGATTTCCTCTCCCGCCCAAATTCCTCACACTCCAACGATGAAGTGCTTGGTGTAAAACGCAAGCAAAATGCGGAGACAGAGAACGAGAGTGATGCCTCGTGTTCTTCCACACACAGCCAAGCGAGTGAGACAAGGCGTAAGCCTGGTCGCCCTCCAAAAAGGCCCACTTAAACACCACAATATATGTCTTGTCGTGATGGATTCCAAATCGGTAAGTGATAATGTTAGTAGTAGCTACAATTTTGCTACTATTAACATTAATGCAATTTCTAACACGACAAAGCTTGAGGCCCTCAGAACTTTTATCAGTATATCGTATTTTTGCAAAAAGTATGTATTCCGGATCTGACGATCCCCGGATTTAGTGTCATTACTAATGTTGACGTCGCGGGGAGGGGTACAGCGATCGCTCTTCGAGATCATTTAAAATTCTCTCACGTCGAACGCAGTTTAGATTCGCGTCTAATTTGCCTTCGGCTTGAGAACACTGCCACCCTGTGCAATGTTTACGCTCCTTCTGGGAGTCAGCGTAGAGGGGAGAGGGAGGAGTTTTTCGAGCGAACGATATCGTTCTACCTACAAAATGCATGTCAACATGTCATTCTCGCAGGCGACTTCAACAGCGTGTTGGAGTCAAAGGACGTAACGGGAGCGAGAAACTCTCTGCCTGCCGACTCCACCCAGTGGCATGCGAAGCAAAGGTTATTGGCAACTCAGGCCTCACATCTTGAACAGCCAAAATTTAGAAGAGTTCGGAGTAAAGTGGAATATTTGGACCAGACAACGTAGAAACTACGGCTCGTGGATTCAATGGTGGGTGGAGTTAGCGAAGCCTAAAATCAAATCATTTTTCCGTTGGAAAACGAATGAACGTTACCGAAGTTTCCGCATGCATCACGAACTTCTTTATAGAGGATTGAAGTCCTCATACGAGCGATATATCACCGACTCTTCTGAGCTGGTGAATATTAATCGTATAAAAGGGAAGATGCTTTTCCTTCAGAAACGCTTCTCGGAGGACTTCACACGCATAAATGAGACACGCATATTTGGCGAAAGCATGTCAACCTTTCAGCTGGGGGAGGAAAGAAGGAGACGAACAGTGATCGATAAGGTGGAGGTTGCTGATGGATCGTTCTTGACTGATCCGGACACGATAAATGTTCATGTTGAGGGGTTCTTTAAATCATTGTACACAACAGACGATACACACATAACAAATACAGACCGCACATTTACATGTACACGCGTCATTTCCCAGGAATGTGAGACAAACAATGATTGCATGAAGGAGATTACCTCCGGTGAGATCCTTGATGCAATCAAACGTTCGGCTTCACGGAGGTCCCCTGGCCCGGATGGAATACCCACAGAATTTTACCTTCGCGCATTTGACATTATCAGTCGCGAATTTGGGTTAATTCTGAATGAGGCGCTTGATGGAGAGATTCCTACAAGTTTCGTTGACGGGGTCATAGTGCTCGTGAGAAAGCGAGGAGGTGGGCTAACCATGTCTGCATTTCGTCCTATATCCCTCCTTAATGCAGATTATAAGCTCCTGTCTAGAATTGTCAAACATCGTTTCGACTTAATTGTCGGGAAGTGGGAGATAATCTCGTCAGTGCAAAAATGTTGCAATAAACCACGAAACATTTTTCAAGCTATTCTCTCTGTTAAGGAGCGGGTGATTGATTTGCAGAGGAAACGCAAGTGTGGTAAGCTTATCTCATTCGATCTTTCGCATGCATTTGATCGCGTCGATAGAAGTTTTCTCTTCAACAACATGCTTTCGTTGGGGTTCAATCCTAAGTTAGTGGGACTTCTGCGGAGGATTGGTGAGCAGTCAACGTCCCGCATCCTTATCAATGGAACCCTCTCCTCTCCCTTGCCCATACGACGCTCTGTACGTCAAGGTGATCCGCTTTCCATGCACCTATTTATCCTATACATACAACCCCTCATCACGAGATTAGAAGGTATATGTTGCGGTCAAGACGATTTGGTTAACGCATATGCTGACGATATCTCCGTGGTGACTACCTCTCCCGAAAAAATCGAGCGGATCAGAGCGGCCATTGACGCTTTCGGTTTATGTTCCGGTGCCACACTCAACGTAAGAAAAACCGAAGCACTCGATGTTGGACATGTCTCGGTTAACAACACCATCACTATTCCTTGGCTGAGGACTGTGGAAAGGTTGCGAATTCTCGGAATTCTCTTCACCAACAACGTTCGTGAAGCGGTGGGACACAACTGGGACATCGTGATCAACCAATTCCGGCGTTTGGTCTGGCTTCACCGTATGAGAGACTTGAACCTTATGCAGAAGATAGCCCTATTAAATGGGTTTCTTCTGCCTAAGCTATGGTACGTGGCATCTGTATGTGGCACCAGAGCCATTGACATATCAAAGGTCTCACTGACGATTGGGTCATTCCTTTGGCAAGGATCTGGAGGCATTCGTGTACCTCTCTTACATTTAGCCTTACCCCGCAACCGTGGAGGGCTTAATCTGCATATTCCGGCCATCAACACCCAGGCGCTGCTGACCAGCAGGTATGTCGCAGAACAGGACTATCTGCGAGTCGGTGGCCAGCAAATTTTGTACGCGGGAAACCCGCCGAACATCAACTCTGTTACAACAACTTACCCGTGCCTCAGAAAGGTTGTCATGCAGCTAGCATACATACCAACCAAAACAAATAAGATCACCGCCCTAGCGATTCGTCGGATGTTAGTTGAGAGGCTTCCCGACACAAAGGTCGAGCAGGAATCTCCAACCGTAAGCTGGCGACTAGTGTGGAGCAACATCGGTTCGCAACGGCTGTCTTCCAAACAGAGATCAGTGTTGTACTTGCTGGCACACAATAAAATAGCTCACGGAGAGCTATTTTACAGGATGAATCGTGGATCCTCAGCTTGCGCAGAGTGCTCCCAGGTGGATACAGTTGAACACAAATTTGCTTTGTGTTCCAGAGTGTCCACAGCCTGGAGTATTCTGATGCAAGCTATCCAAAACGTCGAGCCCTCCCTTACTCCCTCATTCCAATTCCTCCGCTTACCTGTCCTAACAAATGTTAGTAAAAGTAAGCGGATCCCAATCCTACGTTTGTTTGCTAACTACATCATCCACATTGTTGGAAACAACAATGCTGTGATTGATGTAGAAGTCCTTAAATGTTCATTGTAATCTTTGTAGTTGATTCTCATATCCAGTTTTTGTTTTCTTTAATTTGTAAACTAGAATTTAAGGTTTTTTATGTTTTTTTTCTAATAAATGTTTTAAAAAAAAAATCCATTTCCAAATTTTGCCTATTGTGTCCCATCGTTTTTGTCTTTTCACAAATGTTTTGATTTTCGCAAAAGTGTCCTGTAGCATGTCGGTATTGGTGTTTTTACTGGTATAAATTGTTGGGGTTTTCTCTCGTATTTTGCTGTTTTACATATTTCACAATTTTTTACAATGTTTTGAATACTTTTTGTTATTCCAGGAAAGTAGCATTTTTTTATAAATTGAGATGAGTTTACCTTAGCATTTCTGTGAGCAAAATTATGAATATTTTTGATTTCTTCAATTTGTGTTTCTTCATCGCATAGGTCTTATACTTGTATTTGAGAAAATCTAGCTTTGACTGTTTTTGAATTATAGAAAGTTTTATAAACCTCTTGGATCATTCCCATTGTTTGTTCATCTGTGTGAATACCATTAATTACATTTGGATTGATTAATTTTTTGAATTTATCCTTGATAAAATCAGAAGTAAATGTTGGTTCAATGAAAATATGTCTTTTGAATTTCGGGAAAGGGGTAATTAATTGGTCGGAAAATAAGTTCCAATTTTAAATATTAGTTGGTTGTGGAATACACTAATTGGTGCTTCTGTTGAAGGTATATACGAATGATCGTCTTCGTCAGCTGAGTGCTGAGTTGGGGTTAGTGAGTTTAGTTGTATACGGGAAAGTGCGTGTGCTACGACGTTTGATCTTCCGGGTTTGTAGAATAATTGGTAGTCGTGTTCCTCCATGAAAGATTTCCATCTTTTCAGTTTTGCGTTGTTATTCTGCGGTGTTAAAACAAATGTTAAAGGTTGATGATCTGTATGAATATTAATTTTAAATCCGAATATGAAGGTTCTCAATGTATGTAATGCCCAAACGATGGCAAGCATTTCTACAGTAGCAGCGAGACCTTCGGAAAAGTACTTGATCTTCACTGATAGCCTCAGTGCTATTGAAGCTCTGAGATCTCCGAAGGCTGTTAAGAGTCAGGACTTCCTCACCATCAAAATCATTGAACTGCTTGGCTCAATGTTCGATAATGCATTTAAGATCTCGCTAATTTGGGTCCCTTCTCATTGTGGAATTCCCAGCAATGAGAAGGCTGACTCATTGGCCAAAACAGGCGTCCAAGAAGGCGCTTTTTACGACCGACCTATCTTGGCCCAGGAGTTCCTTCGTTTTCCACAGCAACTTTTCCTGTCTCGCTGGCAGAGTATGTGGGAGGCGGATGAACTCGGCGTTTTCTTTTCTCGATCTCTCCGCAAGTGTCCCTGCGGCCTTGGTTCGATGGGCTCTCTGTAGACCGGGCATTCATACGAATGATGTCTCGACTGATGTCGAATCATTTTGCGTTGAATGCTCATCTACAGCGTTTAACTCTGGCTCAGACAAAAGTATGTGGCTGCGGTGACGGATTCCACGATGTGGATCACCTTCTGTGGTCCTGCGTGGAATTTGAAACCGCAAGACCCTCCTTGATGAGCGCAGTCGAGAATGTCGGCAGACGACCGGGTACAGAAATCAGAGCAATGTTGGCTACCAGGGACCTCCTCTACATGAGGATCATTTACCGATTCGCCAGAGACAACGGTCTTGTCCTATGATTCCACATCCCAAGTATCCTTCCAATCCTTATTCGTATTTCCCCATTCCTTTTTTGTTAAATGTTGTGTTCTCTATGTTTTAAGTGTATTTTTTGTAGTGCCACGGGTGATCCGATGACTGGGCAACAGCACTCGAGGGTGATTCCAACACTGCCGTAAAAGGGAGGCAGGCGTTGTTCAAAGTGCAGTGTTCTCCACTCCAGTCCAGTTTTGGCACATTGAGTTTGACAACGTTGGTGCGGGTTCGGGGTGTTCGGCGGGTTCAGTCTCGGGAGTAGTGAAGTCGCTTTCGCTGCTGCGGGATAGAGCTTGTCGATCATCCTTTGGTTGGACGTGGACGAGATTGAGCTTGGAATGTCATTGCTGGAAAGCACTGGAGAGCACTGTACGCAGAAAAATAAATGTTCGTGCTGTCTTAACGATGTCTATTTGTTCGTTATAGTCCAGACCATTTCTTAAAGATCAACAATAGAACGGCCACAACACCACAATAGCCGGAATTCGGATGCACCCAACCACCATCATTACAATAGCCACCGCAATAGAACCGGACCATCATCCACGAATACATCATCATCATCATCATCATCATCATAATCATCATCATCATCATCACCATCATCATCACCATAACCGAATATGCCCGGGATACGGCAAAGAATAAGGAGGAAATGCCTTATCAAGATGATTATAAAATTTACTCAACACAAGCGGTGTAGACAATACGGCACTGGACCGTCATTATTAATTATAAATAAAAATAAATAAAAAAATTTAAAGTTCTTAAATTTTTGAGAATTTTTAATTTTCTGAGTTTTCTGAATATTTTGAAATTTCTGAGATTTCTGATATTTCTGTTATTTTTGAAAATACTAAGATTTCTGAGAATTTTTGAGATTTCTGAAATTTCTGAGATTTGTGAAGATTCTGAGATTTCCAAAATTTCTGAGTATTCTGAGATTTTTGAAAGTTTTGAGAGTTCCGAGATTTCTTAGATTTCCTAGATTTTTGAAAATTTTAATTTTAATTTTAATTTAATTTTTTTAAATTTTTTGAATTTTTCTGAGATTTCTGAGTTATCTAAAAATTCTGAGATATTAGCGAATTCTGAAATATTTGAAATTTCTGAGATTTTCGAGATTTCTGAGATTGCTGAGATTTTTGAGATTTCTGAGATTTCTGGGTATCTGAGATTTCTGAGATTTCTGAGAATCCTGAGATTTCTGAAACTTCTGAGAATTCTGAGACTTCTGGGATTTATGAGAACTCTGAGATTTTTGAAAATTCTTCGATTACTGAGAAATCTGAGATTTTTGAAATTCCTGTGATTATTGAGAATTCTGAGGTTTAAGAAATTTCTGAGATTTCTTAGATATTTGAGATCTCTCAGAACTTTGAAAATCCTGAGGTTTCTGAGAATTTTGAGATTTTTGAAATTTCTGATGTTTCTGAGAATTTTGAAATTTTTAATATTCTCGAAATTTCTGAGATTTCCAAAATATTTGAGAATTAAGAGAATTTTTAAAGATTTGGGAATTTGGAGATTTATGAGATTTCTGAGATTTTTGAAAGTTCTTCGATTTCGGAGAATTTTGAGATTTCTGAGATTTCTGAGATATCTGAGATTTCTGATAATTCTGAGATTTCTGAGATTTCTGATATTTGTGAGATATCTGAGATATCTAACAATTCAGAGATTTTTGAGAATCCTGAAAATTTTGAAAATTCTGAGATTTCTGAGATTACTGAGATTTCAGAGATTTCTGATTTTTCTGAGATTTCTGAGATTTCTAAGAAATCTGAAAATTTTTCAAAGTTCTGAGATTTCTGAGAATTCTGAGATTTTTGAGATTCCGGAAATTTCTAAAAAATTGTGAGATTTTTAAGATATCTTAAAATTCTGAGTGTTATTAAAATTCTGAGATTTCTGAGAATTCTGAGATTTCTAAAACTTCTGAGATTTTTGCGATTTCTGAAATTTTTGAAATTTCTGAGGTTTCTGAGAATTCTGAGATATCTGAGATTTCTGAAATTTCTAAGATTTCTGAATTTTTTAAGATTTCTGAGACGTCGGAGATTCATGAGAATTCTTAGATTTTTGAAATTCTTCACTCTGAAAATTCTGAGAATTTTTAAATTTCTGAGATTTCTGAGATTTCTGATATTTCTGATATTTCTGAGATTTCAAAGAATTCTGAGATTTCTGAAACTTCTGAGATTTCTGAGACTTCTGAGATTAATGAGAATTGTGAGATTTTTAGAAAATTCTTCGATTTCTAAGAATTCTGAGATTTTTGAAATTCCTCTGATTACTGAGAAATCTGAGGTATGTTATGGAGTCAGTTGTTGATCCTTCAAGTGCTGTTTTGTGACTGTCCGGTTTATTCTCCTTCTTACTAATACATACATGTACTTACATCTAACGCTTCCACTATACGCTTACATACTACGTATACTTACGACACTACATTCTCCCCCTTAAACAAAGTTTACTTCTATCTCGGATACTTTAATCTAGGTTGTCCTTCCAACCTTTTCGACCGTCTTAAACGTGGAGGACTAGACTCACTCCTTTTCCTTTTAAATGACTTAGTTTCATTTCTTGGTATTACGACAACATTTTTATACATTCCGTTATCCTTTTTCCTTATTTGATTTGCATGTACCAATCGTACTACTCCATTTAGACTTATTAAATATCTTAGACTACTTATCTTCTTCTTTATTATCGCTGGAATCCATCTCACGTATTCCTTAAAGTGGTTTTTGTAATAGACTTCTTCTTCTTCTTTATAATGATCTTGATATTTCACCATTGGAACTAGTCTTCTTGACTCTTCTTTACTCGATGTTTTTCTTTCATGTCCTTTCCTAGGGTTTAATTTCGCTACTAATGTATGTGGTACGTAATAAAATACTCTTTCTGATGGCGTTACTTTGGTAACCGTACATGGACTATTTCTATAGCTGATTAGAAAATAATTTAGCTTCCTTTGTAGACTTAATGGTTTCAATCTCATATCCAACAAATACTTCTTCAGCTTGTCTTTTACTGTCCTAACCGCTCTCTCGGCCAACCCGTTCGACTGTGGGTGGTACGGAGGGGACTTACTGATTTTTATGTCTTTTGCTCTCAAAAACATTACAAATTTTTCTGAACCAAAAGGAGGACCATTATCTGATACGATTTCCTCTGGTAATCCAAAGCATGCAAAGAATATTTCTAACTTCTCTATCACATTTTCAGCCTTAGCACTTTTCATAATTTTTACCTCCATGAACTTGGAAAACTATCAACTATTATGAAAAATGTACTATTTTCAAAAAAGAAAAATCGATATGTACTCTTTGAAATGGACGCGTACATTGTACCCATTTGGTTGTGACTATTTCTTTTCGTACGGGTTGTCTACACTGACAGACTTGACATGCCTTTAGAAACTGCTCAAAATCTTTGTCCATGTCTTTCCACCATACAAGTTTTCTAGCTGACATTTTCATTTTTACTAACCCATCATGATTTTCATGGAATAGACTGACAATTTTATCTTTCAGCTTATCTGGTATTACTGCTCGATTGTTGAAAAACAACACTTCATTTTCTATTGCTAAACTGTTACAAACTTTAGCATTATCTTTTAACTCACATTTCACATTTTTTAACCATTCCATGCTGAACGTTTTTGTAGACTTTTTGTAATATACTGTCTGGCTTTTGAAATTGTTTCATCAACTCTATATCGACAATTGAGGAAGACGAAATTGCATTCAATTGTATGAACTCTTCTCCTACTTCTAAACCTTCTGCTAAAGGTAATCTGCTCAACCCATCCACGTGACTCATACATTTTCCTGGTCTATGTGACGGTTTGAATATTTCTTTCACTCCAGAGTTATCTGTTACGGGTTTGAATTTGATTCCGTAAATGTACTTGTGAAATTTCCGGACACCAAAAACAACAGCTAATGCTTCCTTATGGACCTGAGCATAGTTTCTCTGTGCTTGAGAAAGAGTTACACAGGTTTTTTAGGATCAAATGGTACCAAAACGTTGTTGTCTATTAACATCGATTCCGTCTTGGGAATGATTCCTGACATTCCTTTGACAATACATATTTTTTGTCTTTTCGTAGAAGTTCGTACAGAGGACCCAATATTGTTGCTAAGTTTGGCAAAAACCTACTGTAATAATTTATCATGCCTAGATACGCTTGTAATTTCATCACATCTGATGGTACCGGAGCTTTACTAATAGCTTCCACTTTTGACTCATTTGGTGTTTTTTTTTTTTCCATTTTTTGATATTTTGTAGCCCAGGTACTCAATTTCAGTTTTAAAAAAATCTGACTTCTTTTTGTTTATCTTCACTTTATGCATTTTTAGCCTTTTTAGAACTTCGCATAAATTCTATTTACATTGTTTTTCGTTTGCTCCACCTATAAATATATCGACCATATGCACACAGGCTTTAGTTTTTAACAATACTTGATCGATTATTGATTGAAATATTGCAGGCGCCGATTGAACCCCAAATGGCATTCTAGTGTACTTGTATAACCCCTTATGCGTATTTATAGTACAAATATTTTGAGAATTTTCTGAGAGATTTACTTGTAGGTACGCTCCTGTTAGATCTATTTTGCAAAATACCTTCCAATTTGCAATTTTTGCCAAAACATCATCAATCTTCGGTAATGGATAATGTTCCACCGTAAGGTTTTTGTTTATCGTAGCTTTTCCATCTATACAAATACGTACTGAGCCATCACTTTTTCCTACTACCACTATAGGACTCGCCTACGCTGATGTACGTGTTGGTACTAATATGCCATCATCCACTAATTTATCTAGGTTTGCTTCTACTTTTTCTATAAGAGCATACGGGACTGAATACGCTTTGTGAAACACGGGTGCATAGTTTGGTTTTAACACTAAATTAGCTTCGAATCCTTCTATCGCTTCTTTATAATTGCTATTTGTTAGATTCGGAAACATCTTTCTCATCTCATCAAGCCATTTATCTGTATCAATTTGATTTAAATTGAAACTTTTTCTCCAATTTGGAAATAATATATCTAATGCATCACGACCTAGTAGAGGATGCCCTTTGTTTTCGGTTGGAATTACTGTGATTACTAAACTGACCGTTTTTCTTTTTGTGCTTACATTTACACGTATTTTTCCTAACGGTGTTAAACTTTGACCTGATGCAGTAATAAAACGCAAATGTGTTTGTTCTAACTCGATATTTGCAAATTCTTTTCGGTACACATTCTCCGGTATGACTGTATTACACGCACCGCAGTCTATCTCAAACGCAATGTCTATACCATTGATTTTCAATACGCACACTTCTGGACCACTAATCGCTCTATCTTCGGATATGCGTGTTAGTAACACATCCTTTTGTTCCGACCTCAAACTCTGCACATTCGTACTTCGGCAACACGACGACACATGACCATATTTTTTGCAGTTGAAACACTGCCACATACGCGCAGGACATGTCTGTGAATTATGTGATCTTCCACATCTGTAACACTTCATTTCTTGCTTGTGCGCTCTGCTCTGTTGGTGTAAAGGTGTACTGCTTCCACGGTAGTAGTGCACTTTCGCACCGACGCTACGTTTTGGCGCGAACTTAATCGCCGCCATTTCCCTCTGTTTCTCTTTCGATGTAAATGTTTCATTTTGTTCATCAGCAGCTTCCCACGTTCTGGCTATATTTTCTGCACTCACGAATGTTAAGTCCGATTCTCGTAGAAGACGTTTTCTCAATCCTTCGTCTCGAACACCAGCTACTAGTTGATCTCGCAAGCTTTCCGCTAAACAACACGTGAACTTACCTGATTGTGCAAGCACTTTTAATTCTACTATGTACTCCGCAACCGACTGATCCTTTTGTAGAAAGTTTCTGAAGTTGAAACGTTCCGCCACTATGTTGACTTTCTGTTCCAGCTGGTCTTGTAGCTTAACGCACAGCTTCTCGTAGTTTACCTTCTTTGGCTGTTCAGGTAACACTAGCTTTGATATAAGACTGTACAGCGACGCTCCACCCAAGGTTAACAACATTATTGTTTTCTTCGATGATTCGACTTCGTTCACTTGAAAAAAAAAAAAAATCCATTCTTTCCAAGTACTCCTTGATGCTTTCACCCATGACAAATGGTTCGATTACACCGATTAACGACATGACTATTAATTTGACTTTAACGTTTGCTTTATCCTCGTCGTCAACTGTTATGGAGTTAGGTGTTGATCCTTCAAGTGCTGTTTTATGACTGTCCGGTTTATTCTCCTTCTTACTAATACATACATGTACTTACATCTAACGCTTCCACTATACGCTTACATACTAACTATACTTACGACACTACAAGGTTTTAGAAATTTCTGAGATTTCTGAGATCGCTCAGAATTAAGAAAATGCTTCGCGAAATTTCGGATCGATTTTTTGTTGCAGTTATAGTTACCAAACAAGATTGTAGGTTTCGAGGTTCCAAAATGTAGGAGAGTTTATTCCATTTTTCGAGCCCTATTTATAAGTTTTTTGTTGAGTGTTCCTATCGTGAGAGACCGTCTCACTACTCACTATTTTCTCGCTACTCACTTGACGAAACTAGCTTTCGTTAAATGGCCCTCTAGACGCCTACGCGTCAACATACTCCCCCCCATGACAGAACGTCATAAAGAAAACAAAGCAAATTATACGTGCTACTAAGCAGACGGCTTCGCAACAGGTAACAGACAAATTTTAGTTACTGGACGCGTTATTATACCTTTCGCCGTTTTCAGTTTCACTACACGCGTAAGCTGATCCTCTCCGGGGTGTATTTCGACAATGCGTGCGAGGGGCCATCGGGTGATGGGAAGCGAATCGTCCACTAGGATGACTAGTCGGCCAGGTACTATCTCACTACGATTCACCACCTTGTTATCCTTCTGCATCTCCTGCAGATATTCTGTTGCCCAATGCTTCCAGAAGCGTTGAACAAGCAATTGCCAGCTCTGCCATTCGTCTAACGTGTAGGCTTTCAAGCGGGTGTAGTCGGGAACGGGCACCGCATGCATTGACGTGCCAATAAGGAAGTGCGCAGGAGTAAGCGCCGCCAGATCATTTGGGTCATCCGTCAGTGGCAACAAAGGACGCGAGTTCATTGCCGCTTCTATCTGCTGCAGAATGGTGCTGTACCCTTCATACGATAGCCTCGAACTGCCTAGTTGCCGATAGAGATGTCGTTTGGTCGTCTTTACCGCTGCTTCCCACAATCCACCGAAATGTGTGGGCTTAGGTGGGGTAAAGTGCCAATTTATACCCAAGTCGGAACATTTGGATGCGATGGCGTTTTGTAGTTGTTCGTTCTGACGAGTTTCCATATCCGTTTCAGCAACCAGTGATGGATTCGAAATAGGCCAGTTAGAGGCAGGTAACGCCAACCAATCGGGACCACAACGCCACATCGAACTTTTCAGCATCTCAGCTGCGGACATCCCTCGGGACACCAGGTCTGCAGGATTCGATGTACCGGGAATGCGCTTCCATTGTCGGGGATGCGAATAATTCTGGATCTCAGCAACACGATTCGCCACGAATGTTTTCCAGGCGTTGGGTGGAGACGCAATCCAGTTTAGCGTTGAATCCGACCAGAAAACCGATTCGATCGCATCGATTTTCATCGCCCGTCGAACACGATGATGCAGATGTACTGCTAGCACGGCTGAGCAAAGCTCCAATCTCGGTAACGTAACACGTTTCAGGGGAGCCACCCGAGATTTCGACGCGAGCAGAGTCACTCGTACCTGTCCCTGCTGGTCCTCACAACGAGCGTAAATACAGGCACCATATGCAACCTCTGACGCGTCTGCAAATATATGGAATTGTATTTCAGAGTTAGGGAAAAGCACATACCGTTCACTTTTGAAGTCAGCCAAATCCTTCCAGTCGTCAGTAACCGATTTCCTTTTGTTGTAGATATGTGCAGGAACCGGATCGTCCCACCCGATTTTCTGCAGCCACAACTCCTGCATCAGCAGTTTCGCGCGTATGATGACTGGAGCGATCAACCCAAGAGGATCAAACATTCGAGCAATGTTTGACAATATGAACCACTGGACCATTTTTGCAATATCAGCTACAACAGCGATCTTATAGGTACGAAAACGAAGAATGATGGCGATGAGTTCATCCTGAATTATGGGTCCAACCCGTAAAGCTTCATTCAGTGAATGTCCAGTCGACGTTTTAGCTGAGCCATCAAACACAACTCTAACTTTTGTAGTGGTACTTGATGCCTTAAAAACTGGATGGTGTGGTAAATAATAAGCAGCTGTATCGTCACATTCAGTGCTTATACGAGACATGTGCCCAAGTTCCAAAGACTCCTTCATGAACGTTTGATATGATTCTCGAAGTGCAGGATTGCGTTCCAATCTCCGCTCAAGAAGCTCGAAACGACGGATGGCCTGTAATCTAGAAAGGCCGAGCTTTTGGTCGAAGTCAGGCTGCTTTGGTAGGCGTACAATATATCTGCCGGTGTCGTCACGTTTGGTAGTGGTTGTAGCGGTTCAACTCATGTAGTGACAGGTATAGACGTACGGACTGTTAGTCAAGGTGACACAAGTTGGACAGGAGAAAAAAGAAGAAATAAAACACGAGAAACGAGTGGCCGCACAGCGATCCAGGCGCAAGGCGAATTCACGTAATTATTTTAATGCGCAAGGAAAACTACAGATATTTCGCATTATTGGTGACCCCGACGCGATCGCCTGCCTGAGGAAGATAAGTTATACTTATTCGGACCATTTTTTTCCGAAAAACATCTGCATCGCTACTCACACACTATTGTGAGTCCACCATTTTGTTAGCAAAAGCTAACCCACGCGGCAACGGCGTCATCGTTTCATAAAGTGGCATCAGCTAAAAAAAAAAGGCAATATCTCACAGCCAGTGTAGACACGTTCCTTCAAGATCATCAATCGCCTGAACGTCTCGCCGATTGTGATTATAATCCTGCTGTGATTTACCAGCCCAGTGATGCCCAACGACGAGAACCGGCCTCTACCAGTGGCGGGCGCATCACCACCGCCGAATATTCCGATCGCCCCACCACCACAGAATGCTCCGATAGCAGCAACACCGCAGTTGTATGCGGAAGTATGTTCTCTCAAACTCCCCGGATTCTGGATGAGCGCACCCGACAGTTGGTTCATCCAGGCGGAGGCGCAGTTCGACTTGACGCACATTCGGTCTGAGAACACTAAGTACGCGCATCTTCTCGCGTGCTTAACTCCCGACGCGTTGGATAAAGTGATAGATGTCATCCGCTCACCACCGGAGGAAAATCGGTACACCAGCTTGAAACATGCGTTGATGACCAGACTCTCGGCCAGCGAAGAACAACGCATCGGTAAGCTGTTGTACAACGCAGAGATGGGGGACTCTAGCCCATCAGAGTTCCATCGCCGAATGACTTAACTAGTAGGATCGTCAACCGATGTATCGGAAAGGTTGGTAAAGCGTTTGTGGTTAGGCCGATTGCCAAAGGCAATCGAAATTGCGGTTATATCTTTAGGCGAGCGTCCAATGCGTGATATAGTAGAAATAGCTGATAGGATTTGGGAAGCTTCAAAAGGAGCAACGGTGAACGAGTGTGCTGTTGTTTCGGGAAATTCTTCGAACCATGAAATAGCATCTCAACGTTGTGAAATAATGGAGCTAAAAAACCAGATGAAAAAATTAGCTCTATCGCGCGATCGCGGACGTCCTCATGGTCGGTCAGGGTGTTGTGATCGTAATGTAACACGTGGTCGGAATCGATCAAAGTCTCCTAACCTCAAATGTTGGTACCATACACGGTTCGGTAACGCAGCTACTAAGTGTGTTCCCCCATGCAATTTCAAACCAAGAGTGCAAAAAAAACGAGAAGGGTTACCAGATGTGGCAGGGTCTGAGTGTGGTTCCCTAGAAACCTGCCGTCTTTTTGTTTTCGACAACATGTCCAAGTTAACCTTTCTGATTGACAGTGGTGCAGAAGTATCGGTCATTCCCAACAACATTTTCCGGAAAATGACGAAATCCAGTGATAGCCTTATCGCCGCCAACGGATCATCCATTGCCGTTTACGGTGTTAAGCTGCTTCAGGTCTCATTAGGTCTTCGTCGCGTATTCCCCCACACTTTCATTCTTGCAGCTGTTAGCCACCCAATCATAGGCGCCGATTTTTTGAAAAAATACGGTTTGCTAGAGATTTAAAAAACAAAAAGTTTATCGACTCATTAACAAACATACAAGTTACGGCACGCATTGCCACAATTGAAACGCCCAGTCCCAAACTATTTGTCATTAATAGTAGTTTTTCAAACCTTTTGGATAATTTTCCATCTTTGACATAGTCTCCTAATTACAACAAACCTGTACGGCACAACATAGTTCACCATATTCATACCACAGGTCAGCTACCAGTTTCCAAACCTAGAAGATTAGATCCAGTTCGACATAATGCAGCCCTTTCTGAATTTCAGCATATGATGAAATTAGGGATTTGTCAACAATCTTCATCACCTGTGTCCTCACCGTTACACATGGTTGGTAAAAATGATACTGATTGGCGCCCTTGCGGCGATTATCGCAGATTGAACGCTGCAACAATCCCTGACCGGTAGCCTATTCCTCA
Organism: Anopheles maculipalpis; assembly: GCF_943734695.1. Taxonomy (NCBI): domain Eukaryota; kingdom Metazoa; phylum Arthropoda; class Insecta; order Diptera; family Culicidae; genus Anopheles; species Anopheles maculipalpis. Next base: position 59,837,615 of record NC_064871.1, read on the forward strand.
CGTTCAAAATTTTTCGATGCACTTAGAAAACTGCAGCATTTTTTCTAAGTTGGATATTGTCCGTGCTTTCATATTATTCCAGTAGCTCCAGGAAACGTGCATAAAACGGCAATAACAACTCCTTTTGGGTTATACGAGTTTCTAAGAATGCCATTCGGGCTTAGGAATGCTGGTGCCACTTTCCAAAGATTTATGGATTCAATTTTTCAGAACTTAACATTTGTCTACGTCTACATAGACGATATCCTCATAGGAAGCAGTTCTCCAGAACAACATAGAGATCATCTCTCCCAAGTGTTAAGGCGTTTAGATGAATTTGACATCCTGAGATAGAATTCTTGGGACACATCATTTCTAAAGATGGCATAGCTCCAGCTCCGGAAAGAGTTAAAGTAATCAGCAATTTTTCACAGCCCACTACTCTAAAACAACTTCAGCGATTCGTAGGAATGGTAAACTTCTACCACCGTTTCATCCCACGCATTGCTGAAATTACAAAACCATTATATCAGTTGATGTCCAGCTGTTCCAAAAATCAAGCAGAAAAGTGGTTTTGGTCACCCGAATGTGACGTTGCTTTTGAAAAGCTTAAGTCGGAAATAGCTGAAACTGTGTTGCTGCATCATCCAAGAAGCAATACTTTGTACAATGTTACTACTGACGCTTCGCACGTTGCAGTAGGAGCAGTTTTGCAACAATGGCACAATAATACCTGGGAACCATTGGCATTTTTCTCGAAATAACTTTCAGAAGCTGAACGTAAATATTCCACATTCGATAGGGAGCTCTTAGCAATTTACTTATCTATAAAACATTTCCGATATTTCGTCGAAGGGAGAGAATTCTCTGTCCCAACAGACCATAAGCCCCTCACAACTGCATTTACCACAAAATCAGAAAAATCTCCTCGCCAATCACGACACATGGATTTTATAGCTCAGTTCACGACCGACATTAGGTACCTGAAGGGAAAAAGCAACATCGTCGCGGACACGATGTCACGAATTGGAGAGACCAACAGTGTGGAAGCGTTCGATTATGACACTCTGGCCACATCCCAAGGAATGGATAAGGAACTTAAGTATTTAATTCAAAATCAACCATCTAACTCAAAGTATAGATTAGAAAAAGTTTTCATTAATAATCGAGAATTATACTTTGAAGGTTCAACTGGTACCAATCGCCTATATATACCAGACGAATTGAGGTTCAATCTTTTCTGCAAATTACATGGGTTTTCCCATCCTGGGAATAGAGCTTCGAGAAAATTAATTTCTTCAAAATATTTTTGGCCCGCAATGAACAAAGACATTAACTCATGGTGTAAAGCCTGCTAAAGGTGCCAAATCTCGAAAGTAACCAGACACACCCGTTCTCCGTTCCAAGAAAAAGATATACCGAAAGGAAGATTTGATCATGTACACTTAGACATCGTAGGGCCTCTTCCTCCATCAGACAACTTCAATTACCTGTTAACTATAATAGACCGGTATACCAGATGGCCAGAAGCAATTCCTCTAACAGATATAACTGCCGAAACAGTCGCAAAAACATTTGTAACACAATATATAGCTAGATTCGGATGCCCTCTTATCATTACTACAGATAGAGGAACACAGTTTCAATCTATACTATTTACAGAACTATCAAAACTATTAGGCAGCAATCATTGTAAAACAACAGCATACCATCCTCAAGCGAATGGCATGATAGAGAGGTTTCACCGCCATTTAAAAGGTGCGCTTATGGCAAACGATATGTCTGAGAAATGGACTGAAAAATTACCGTTAGTGATGCTAGGCATACGATCATGCGCTAAAGAAGACTCAGGATTTTCTCCAGCAGAGTTAGTCTACGGTCAAAGTCTCAGGTTGCCAGCAGATTTTTCGCGTCACCAGGAAACTTTTAGATCCATATCCATATCCATATCCATAGATATATCGCATTATGGTCTTGGAAAGGGTTTCACAATACCGTTCATCCGGTGAGTATGCGTCATTCACCGTTAAATCTTCTAATTGCCAAAATCGTTGTAGCGACTCCTCCAAAGATGCCATACAGACGACCCTATACGAAGCGTTGGAATCGGTTTTAGGTGCAGAACTTCCAACGGACGTTGCGCCGCTCACAACCCAAACAAAGACACTATTTGTCATGACGGGTAGATCAGGTGCTGGACGGAACTGAGATGCATTCTCGAAAACTGTATGGTAATGACGAGCGCCAAGAATGATGTCAACGGGGGCAGCTTTATCGAACAACGGATCTGCTAAAGCGAAACCAGGTGGTATGGCCCAATCGTTGCGGTCAATATCGCGCGTCGGAATATTCGCAATCAAATTGTCTACGATCAACAACTCAGTGTTCACCGTAAACGAACTGAATCTAGAGACAATCTGGGCGTGTACGGATTTACGTACTGTTTTTGTAGATTGCCCAGCTCCAACAATGGTAATGTTCACATTATTTTTCTTTAAACGGAGCCGATGAGCGAGTCGATTGCTTATTAGATTCGGCTGCGATGCGCTGTCCAACAGCGCTCGCGCGGGATGAGCTATTCCGAAATCGTTAATCTTCACAGAGGCAGTTTGGTGCCAGACTTCTGCTTTTGCTTGCCCTAAAGCTGCTGCAACGGTGTAAAGTGTAGTGTGCGTGGCCGTGTCGTGATCGTTAGTGGTATCGTAACTGGAGTTCTCAGCTGGCATCGGTGCAGTGGAACTAGTAATGTGTGTGTACAGGACAGTTTTTCGGGTTTTAAAAATCCTGCCTCGCAATTTTGTGCTTTGTTCAAGGTAGACGCGTAACTAGCCTGACGCGCAGAGGTCAATATCCTTGGCTGAGTTAGGTCGTGAACTTGTGACGTCATACTACTTGTAAACACTAATGGAAGCGCATGAGTGCCGGTGTTGGTTTGCGCCCTCAGCCCTTGGCATAAACGTTGTTTTGCTAGCAGCGGAGCTTCTACGCGAATCAATCGATCTACGAAGGATTCCCTCAGTGCAGCATTGTATTCCACTTCCTCCTCTGTGGAAGCACAATCTTCCAACATTTGTTGCTCCTTTTCCAACTCTTGACTAAAGCTGTCGAAACTGCGAATGCGCGTTTCCACCTCCATCTGGTCTCGCTCCGGAACGAAATTCTCCACGAATCGCTCGTATTCCGGAAGGAACGACAACAGTACTGTCCGCCGGGACGCCAAAACTACTGGTTGCGCGGGCATTGTGATTGAGTGCGATCAACAGTGTATCTACGTGATGTGGTAAAATAGCAGCTGTGTGTTTCGCGAAGCAATACACAAAAAAACGAAGTGACACAGGCGGGAAACGGGTTAACAGGCAACAAAAACAGCGAAACAATCGAAACTCGCGAATTAAAACCATAAATTCGAACTATCCTGGTCACGGCACCATGAACAGCTTCGCGAAATTTCGGATCGATTTTTTGTTGCAGTTATAGTTACCAAACAGGATTGTAGGTTTCGAAGTTCCAAAATGTAAGAGAGTTTATTCCATTTTTCTAGCCCTATTTATAAGTTTTTTGTTGAGTGTTCCTATCGTGAGAGACCGTCTCACTACTCACTATTTTCTCGCTACTCACTTGACGAAACAAGCATTCGTTAAATGGCCCTCTTGACGCCTACGCGTCAACACTGAGTTTTCTGAGAATTTTGAGATTACTCAGAAATCTGAGATTTGTGCAAAATCAAAGATTTCCAAGAAATTTGAGATTTTTGAAAATTCTAATATTTTTGAGATTTTTGTAAATTCTGAGATTTCTGAGATTTCTGATATTTCTGAGTTTTCTGAGATTTCTAAGAATTCCGACATTTCTAAGATTTCTGAGATATCTTTATTAACTGAGATTTTAGAAAATTTTGCGATATTTGAAAATTCTGAAATTTTTGAAATTTCTGAGATTTCTGAGACATCTGAGATATCTGAGATTTCTGAGATTCCTGCGATTTCTGAGATTTTTTAAATTACTAATATTTCTGAGATTCCAGAGATTTTTAAAAATTGTGGGATTTCTAAGTTTTCTAAGAATTCTGAGATTTTTGAAAATTCATAGATTTCTGAGAACTTTTAAATTTCTGAGTTTTTTTTAGAATTCTGAGTTATCTGAGTTTTCTAAGATTTTTGAATTTCTTGAGATTTCCGACTTATCTGAGATTTTTGAAATTTCTGAAATTTCTAAGATTTCATAAATGTCTGAGAATTCTGCGATTTTTGAAATTTTTGAAATTTTTGAGATTTCTGAGATTTCGAAGATTTCAGAGATTTCTCCGATTTTTGAAGATTCTGAGAGTTCTGCGAATTCTTAGATTGCTGAGAATCTTGAGATATCTAAAAATTCAGAGAATTTTGAAAATTTTGTGATTTCTGAGAATTCTGAGGTTTTTGAAATTTCTGAGATTTCTGAGATTTCTGAGAGCTATGAGAATTTTTGATAATTCTGAGATTTCTGAGAATTCTGAGATTTCAAAGATTTCTGAGATTTTTGAAAATCCAGATATTTCTAAGAATTTTGAGATTTTTGAAAATTCTGAGATTTCTGAGATTTCAGAAATTTCAGATTTTCTGAGATTTCTGAGATTTCCAAGAATTCTGAGAATTTTAAAAATTCTGAGATTTCTGAGAAGTCTGAGACTTTTAAATTAACAGAGATTTCTGAGGTTCCGGAGATTTTTAAAAATTGTTAGATTTCCAAGATTTCTTAAAATTCTGAGATTTTTAAAATTCTGAGATTTACTGAGAATTCATAGATTTTTTAAGTTTCGGAGGTTTCTGAGATTCCTTAGATTTTTTAAAATACTGTAATATCTGAGAATTATGAGATTGTTGAGATTCCTGCATTTTCTTAGAATTCTGAGATTTTAAAAATTTCTGAGATTTCTGAGATTTTTGAGATTTCTGAAATGACTAAGATTTCAACGAATTCTAAGTTTTTTTTAAAATTCTCAAATTTAAATTAATCTCAGAAATTTCAGAAATCTTAGAATTTTCTAAAATCTCAGAAACTTCAGAAATCTCAGACATTTCAAAATTCTCAGGAATTTCAGAAATTTCCAAAATCTCAGAATTCTCATAAATCACAGAATTTTCAAAAGTTTCTGAAAAATTCTCTGAATTCTCAGAAATTCAAAAAATTCAATTATCTCAGAAATGTGAGCAATTTCAAAAATTTCAAAAATCTCAGTATTCTCAGAAATTTAGGAAACCTCAGAAATTTCAGAGATCTCAGAAATTTCAAGAATCTCAAAAAGGCCCAAACCAGGCGCTCCCACCAAGCAAGGACATTCAAAAAAACCCCCACTCCTTGGTGGGACAAGGATTGCCAAGCGGCTTTTAATAAGAAGCGGGAGGCGTTTAAAGCATTCCGGGACACGGGCTCAAGGTCTTTATATGAAAAATATAAAGGACTGGAGAGATCGTGCAAAAACCTGTTGAAGGCGAAGAAAAAGGGCTATTGGCGTAGATACGTCAATAACCTAGACCCTTCCGCTTCACTTAATTCGCTTTGGAGGATGGCTAGAAGGATGCGAAACAGTAACAACATCAACGAGAGCGAAAGCTTTTCTGGCGAGTGGCTAAATGAATTTGCCCACAAGCTCTGCCCCGATTTCGTTCCTGCGCAGAACTTTCATCAAAATGCGCCTGGCAGTGACCCTATCATGATGGACTCACCGTTCACTATTGTTGAGCTATCGCATGCTCTCCTTTCAAGCAAAAATTCTTCCCCAGTCCTGGATCAGATCAACAGCAAACTGCCGCAAAATCTTCCCGACATGGGCAAGAAACGTCTGTTGAGAATCTTCAACAATATGTTGGAGTTCAACAGCGTCCCGCAAGAATGGAGGGAAGTGAAAGTTGTCACTATTTTGAAGCCTGGCAAACCGCCATCAAGACACGATTCATATCGGCCAATTTCGCTACTTTCCTTTCTGAGGAAACTCCTTGAAAGGATGATTCTTTTACGGTTAGAAGAATGGTTGGAAACCAACAACCTTCTCTCAAGTACTCAGTTTGGTTTTCGTAAAGCCAGGGTACTAATGACTGTTTAGTGCTTTTGGTCACTGAAAAAGAGCTTGCCCGTGCACGCAAGCAGAACATGGGGTCTATCTTCTTTGACATACAGGGGGCATTTGACTCAGTTTCTCCATACAAACTGAGTCAAAAATTAGAAAATGCGGGCCTGGGACCAAAGTTGAATAACTTGTTATTCAACCTTTTGTCGGAAAAAGTTATGAATTTCAACAATGGTCACGTGCAGTTAAAACGGACCAGTTTCCATGGACTAGCACAAGGATCCTGCTTGAGCCCCCTGTTGTATAAAATTTATGTTAGTGAGATAGACTCTTGTCGAGCGCCAAACTGCAGTCTTAGACAATTGGCAGACGACGGCGTTATATCTGTTGCAAGCAGAGACGCCGACGAAATACAACTGGCTTTACAAACCACTCTGGATAATCTTTCCGAGTGGTCTGAAAACCTTGGTATCAAGTTGGCTGCTACGAAAACTGAGATGGTAGTCTTTTCTCCTTTGAGCGACACGGGAAAAAACAGGGAGAAAAGGCTATATGATCCGAAAATTGATGTCTTTTGAAATTGTTATTATTATTATTATTATTATTATTATTATTATTATTATTATTATTATTATTATTATTATTATTATTTATTAACGTGCTGTCTGCCTATTGGCTTCACTACACTCTTACACTCTACTTAAAATTATATAACTCTAAACTTAGAGAAATGGGGAGGGAGTTAAGTGCTAAAGGGAAGACCGCATACTGGAGCGTAAGGATGGAAGGGAGAGATGGAAATCGAACACAAGAGACGAGGAGTTAAACGAACGCAGTGCCCTCAAAAAAGGATCGTTGCGACCGGCAGACGTACGGCGCCTAGGGATAATCAAAGGGGGACGAATACGAAGGGAACGGTTAGGGACATAGAACGGGATGGAACCAAGCAGAGAAGGAGCATCTATACAGTTCAACAAGAGGGAAGCGACAAAAAGTGTTTGGGAACGTGATCGACGGTCTTCGAGAGAGTCAAGACTCAGCAGCTGACACCTTGACTCGTAACCGGGCATGGTGGAGGTGGATCTTCCAAGGAATTTGCGAACCGCAAACCTGGTAAAAGACCTCTGCACCCGCTCGATTCGATCCATATGGATCCGAGCCGTTGGTGACCAGATTACTGAGCAATACTCCAGCAATGACCTGACCAGCGAACAGTACAGCGTTTTCAAACACAGAAGATTAGAGAAGTCACGAGCAATACGCTTCAGGATACCCAGTGTTTTCCAGGCTCTAGCAACCATAGAGTCGATGTGGGACGTTAGGGTAAGGCCACTATCGAGCCATACGCCTAAGTTCTTGACCAGCGAAACCCGGTTGACTAGGACCTGATCAAGCACATAAGGATAGAGGAAAGGAGTGCGGGAACGAGTAAACGAAATGATTTGACACTTCACAGGACAAAGGGTGAGAGAGTTATGAGCACACCAAGAGGAAAAACGGTTAAGAACAGTTTGAAGGAAAACGCAATCCGCACCCGATGAGATTGGGAAAAAGATTTTCACATCATCGGCATAGCAAAGAAAGCTATCTTGTGGCAAGACAGAAGTAATGTCATTAAGGAATAGGACGAACAATAGAGGACTTAAGACACTACCCTGGGGAACACCGGCCCCAGAACCGAAGGAAGTAGAGAAATTAACATTTAGTTTAACACGATATGTACGTTCACTTAGAAATGACTGCAACAAGGAAACAATTATGCTGTTGATCCCTAATTGTAACAATTTCTCAAGAAGTAACTCATGAGGAACGCGATCAAACGCGGATTTGAAATCCGTGTAAATAGCGTCGACTTGAGGCACAACATCAAGATGAGTCGACACGAACGACGTAAAACACATGAGGTTGGAGGAAGTGGAACGTTTAGGAACCAACCCGTGCTGTTGAGGGATGACAAGACTACGTGAAACGTTAAGGATACAGGCATGCAAGACATACTCAAATACCTTGGCAAATGCACATAAAAGTGAGATCCCGCGATAGTTCGAGACAATGGAGGGATTTCCCTTCTTAAGTATAGGAACAAGCCAAGCTTGTTTCCAGACCGAAGGAAAAACGGACGAACACATAGATAAACGGAATAACTTTAGTAACAGAGGGGCGAAAACAGTACTACATTTTTTCACAACTACAGCAGGGATACCGTCAGGACCAGGAGAAAAGGATGATTTGAGTTTGTTAATGGCGAGGAGTATTGCATCGATCGTAATAAGAGAGGAAGGAATAGTGTTTGAAGTCTCTGAAATATGTGATCTAACTGAAGTAGTTAGAGGCTGACTATTCACAGGAGCAGAGAAATTGGCGGAGAAATGCTCAGCAAAAAGGGCGCAGATATCAGAGCTATTGTCAACTGACACATCTCCGAGCGACATAACAGTGGGAATGGAGGCGGTTTTGTGCTGACTCTTGACGAAAGCCCAGAAGGAATTAGGACGGGAATGAAGACGGATTTGGAGTATGTGGAGGTAACGGGAATATCGTGCCCGATTGTATATGCGATAAGCATAAGCTGCGTATTTAAATGTCACGTGGTGATGATGTGACGGATGTCTACGCAGACGCCGTAGTGCTCGAGATCTTTCTCTGCGGAGGGAACGAACGGTCGAATCGGACCAGGGGGGGGATTGAGGGGGGAATGATGGAGGGCAACATAACGGTAACGCCGCATTTATAATTTCGTAAAAATGGTCAGTTGCCTCATTCACCGACCGAGAAGAGTCCAAAAAAGACCAATCGGAAGCGCCCAACATACGAGCCAATTTCGCGGAATCCAACTTACGAAAGTTAAATCCTCGCCTCATGCTATGGATAGGGGAGGGGAGGGAATCACTAGCACTAACAGATAAATTAAACTCTAGAGCTGGGTGGTAATTGTCTAACCTAAGTAAAGGTATGGCAGCACTTGATACTCTCGAGGCAGTGAACAGAGCCGACTCATTAATGAAAACTAAATCTAACTGTCTGTTCATTGAGTTTTTTACGTTAGAAATTTGTTTAAGATTACATTCATGTACTCCATCACAAAAATAAGCATGAGAGGGTGACGTGGGGAATGGGACGAAGAATCCATCGGCGGACGACCAGGAAATATGTGGTTGATTGAAGTCCCCACAAAGGAGTAATACGTCTTGCGGCTTCATACGCCGTTATACATCCGCGATCGAGTTGAACAGCGAATCTAACACTGCTGTGTTTCTGCTTGATTCGGGAGGGATGTAGTATACTCCGATGAAGACACGGATTCCCTTACAGAGCACATTTATCCACAGGATTTCTAAGGAGGGATAGCACACAGGAACTTGCGATGTTGTGAGATTCGATGAGCAGGCAATAAGAACTCCACCACCGCGGGTGGCACTGCTATTATTAGATGTACGATCGCATCGGTAAACGATGAGGTTGTCATCGGAAAAGAGTGACGAGGGTATCGAATCATCCAACCAAGTCTCGGTGATAACAATGACGTCATAAAATATATCCGTGAGTGCGAGGCGAAGATCAGTAAGCTTAGTTCTAATACCTCGCGTATTTTGGTAGTAGAGATTTAGCTTATGATTGGTGTTGGGAGAGTGGGAACCGGTGTGGACGATTGTTATTGCTGCGCCTGCAATGGTGGTGGTGAAGACGGACCCGTGGTATTGAGTGTTGTGGGAGCCAATGTAGATGTGCGTGCCGGCGATAAGCTAGCATTAGTGTCTTGAAGATCCGTCCGTTGATGAGTGCTGGAGATGGACTGCGGGTGGTGAAACTCGGTTGCGGAACGTGCTACGTTGTTTACGGTTCGTCTATCAACGAACTCCTTCAAGGCTGTTTCGATAGGCCAGGTGGACTGTGACAAGGCTTGATCCTGGAGCGCGAGCGACAAACCGACCTTAAATGACGAAAAGGTCAGCGTGCTGGGATCTCGACTAGCCGACACTAACTTTCTAACAATGACATCATCAGTGCTGAGTTGCTGCTAAACAAACGCTAGTACTTCTTCGACAGTGGCCATCGGTCGGCAGCGCGACAGATACAGCCAAAATCTAGGCGTTTCGGGTGGCAGCGATAATGCAGCATGAGATAGAGCTATTATCGGGGCTGTGCCGGTAAGTAGTGGATGAGTCTGTACATCTGACGGGGGGGAGCGATCAATCAGGTGACGCTTTGCAGGATTAGCCGGTTCGGTTAAAGGTGTAAGTGTGCATTCAGAAGTGTGCGTTTCGGTTGCGGCAATGCGGTTCGAGGATGAAGTGTTGGGTTGGGGTCGGACACTAGTGTGATGTGTCAGTGAAGAGAGCAACGAACGTTTCGTCTTCTCCAAGGCAGATGACATGCAGGACTCAAACTCAGCCGTTAGTTGAGATTTGAGATCGTTGAGTGCATCGTTCAGCTCAGCAATCACAACTGAGCGACCGCTGCTGCGTAGCTCACAGCATCCGGGGCATAACCATAGAAACTGGGTGCCTCCCTTGGTAAGTTCCTTAAACACTGCGTTACTTACACCCATACACGAACGATGCATCCAGCCTTTGCAGAAATCATCACACTTGTAGGAGGGATCCTCGGGTGCTGATACACGGGAACATGACACGCATACGTCTGCCATCAGGAAGTGTGAGATCAACGACCGACGATGACAAGGCGCCAAGCAAACTTCTAACCGGAACAAACTCGTGAGGCACAAAAACACAAGATCAGTGGGAGTTTTATGCTGATAACAAACAATCCGCAATCCAACGCAGAGAAACAACTGCCCACTTGCAGTAATCAGTGCAGTACGCGAAATTGTGAGAAGTAACATGAATCGGTTAATTTAATCCGTTATATCGAGGAGCGGTGCAAAGTACGTGTTGTCAGTGCGAAACGGTGTATGTGTGTTGATATGGTGAAAAGATATCAACATCCGACAATTTTCGATACCTTGGTGTATAGTTTAATTCAAGGCTAAACTGGAGTTCTCACTTCAACCATCTGATGCAAAAATGCATTAAAAGAATCAACTTTCTAAGGACAGTCACAGGATTCTGGTGGGGCGCACATCCATCAGACGTCCTGAGACTGTATAAGACAACGGTACTATCCGTATTGGAATATGGAAGCATATGCTTCCATTGGGCATCCAATACGCTGATACTCAAGCTTGAAAGGCTACAGTACCGCTGTCTTAGACTCGCACTAGGGAGCATGAAATCCACACACAACATGTCCCTAGAAGTGATGATTGGAGTGATGCCGCTCAAACTACGTTTTGAAATGCTGTCGCTTCGCCTTCTAGTTCGTTGTTCAGTATCAAATCCCTTGATAATAGAAAATTTTGAAGCGCTTCTAGAGACAGGTTCTAAGAGCAAAATCCTCAAGATTTACGAAGATTTTGTTGCCCTGCAAGTGCATGCTAGCGCTCCACAGGCATTAAATCGTGCTGCCCTTCCTGAGAACTACATTTCCATTTTAATAACAGATTCCTTATTGCACGAGGAAATTAAGACCATACCGAATGATCTTTGCGCGAGGGTACTTCCGGGTATTTTCATGAATAAGTATGGTCATTTAGAGCAAATAAGCCAGTACTACACTGATGGATCATCCTCTGAGGAGGGCACTGGCTTCGGTGTTTTCAGCGAGTCCACCGAGGCATTTTTCAAATTGAGGCAGCCATGTAGTGTCTACACCGCAGAGTTAGCCGCAATATTTTACGCACTATCGATGATAGCAGCGAGACCTTCGGACCAGTACTTCATCTTCACTGATAGCCTCAGTGCTATTGAAGCTCTGAGATCTCCGAAGGCTGTTAAGAGTCAGGACTTCCTCACCATAAAAATCATTGAACTGCTTGGCGCAATGTTCGAAAATGCGTTTAAGATCTCGCTAATTTGGGTCCCTTCTCATTGTGGAATTCCCAGCAATGAGAAGGCTGACTCACTGGCCAAAACAGGCGTCCAAGAAGGCGCTTTTTACGACCGACCTATCTCGGCCCAGGAGTTCCTTCGTTTTCCACAGCAACTTTTCCTGTCTCGCTGGCAGAGCATGTGGGAGGCGGATGAACTAGGGCGTTTTCTCTTCGCGATCTCTCCGCAAGTGTCCCTGCGGCCTTGGTTCGATGGGCTCTCTGTATACCGGGCATTCATACGAATGATGTCTCGACTGATGTCGAATCATTTTGCGTTGAATGCTCATCTACAGCGTATAACTCTGGCTCAGACAAAAGTATGTGGCTGCGGTAACGGATTCCACGATGTGGATCACCTTCTGTGGTCCTGCGTGGAATTTGAAACCGCAAGACCCTCCTTGTTGAGCGCAGTCGAGAATGTCGGCAGACGAGCGGGGACAGAAATTAGAGAAGTGTTGGCTACCAAGGACCTCCCTTACATGAGGACCATCTTCCGATTCGCCAGAGACAACGGTCTTGTCCTATGATTCCACATCCCAAGCATCCTTCCAATCCTTATTCGTATTCCCCATTACTTTTTTGTTAAATGTTGTGTTGTCTATGTTTTAAGTGTATTTTTTGTAGTGCCACGGGTGATCCGATGACTGGGCAACAGCACTCGAGGGTGATTCCAACACTGCCGTAAAAGGGAGGCAGGCGTTGTTCAAAGTGCAGTGTTCTCCACTCCAGTCCAGTTTTGACACTTTGAGTTAGACAGTGTTGGCGCCGGGTTCGGGCTGGTTGGCGGGCTCAGTCTCGGGAGTAGTGAAGTCGCTTTCGCTGCTGCGGGATAGAGCTTGTCGATCATCCTTTGATTGGACGTTGACTAGATTGAGCTTGGAATGTCATTGCTGGACTGCACTGGGGAACACTGTACGCAGACAAATAAATGTTCGTACTGTCTTAACAATGTTTATTTGTTCGTTACAGTCCAGACCATATCTTAAAGATCAACAATAGAACGGCCACAACACCACCAGAATTCGGATATAATGAACCTCCATCATCACAATAGACACAACAATAGTCCTGGACCATCAAAACGCACAACATCCACCAATAGATCATCATCATCATCATTATCATCATCATCAACTTCATCATCATCACCATCATCATCATCATCATCATCATCTTCATCATCATCACCATCACCACAACCAACCACAACCGAGTGTGCCCGGGATAACGCAAAGAATAAGGAGGAAATGCCTTATCAATATAATTGTTTTTTTTTTTTCTACACAAGCGGTATGAACAATACGGCACTGGACCGTCATAATTAATTTTTTAATATATAAATAAATAAGATTTCTGAGAATTTTAAATTTCTGAGATTTCTGAGATTTCGGAGCAATCGGAAATTTCTGAGCATTCTGAGATTTTTGGAATTTCTGAGATTTCTATGATTTCTGAGAAATCTGAGATATCTAACAATTCTGAGATTTTTGATAAATCTGAGATTTTTGATAAATCTGAAATATTTGTAATTTCCGAAATTTCTGAGATTTCTGAGATTTCTGAGATTTCTGAGATTTTTGAGTTTTCTAAGATTTCTGAGAATACTGAGATTTTTTATATTCCTGAAATATCTCAGACATCTGAGGTTTTATGAAATTCTAAGATTTCTGAGATTTCTGAGAGCTCTGGGAATTTTGAAAATTTTGATTTTTCTGAGAATTCTGAGATTTCTAAGAATTCTGAGATTTTTGAAAATCCTGAGATATCTTAGAATTTTGAGACTTTCAAAAAGTCTGAGATTTTTAGGGTTAAATAAAATTCTGAGATTTCTGAAATTTCTCAGATTCCAGATATTTCTCAATTTTGGAGTTTTCTGAGAATTCAAAGAATTCTGAGATTTTTCAAAATTCTGAGATTTCTGAGAATTCTGATATTTTTGAAATAACTGAGATTTCTGAGATTCCTGAGATTTTTAAAACTTGTGAGATTTCTGAGATTTCTTATAATTCTGAGATTTTTTAAAACTCTGAGATTAACTGAAAATTCTGAGATTTTTGAAATATCTGAGATTTCTGAGATTTCGAAGAATTCTGTGATTTTTGTAAATTCTTTGATTTTCGAGATTTCTGAGATCGTTGAGATTTCTGAAATTTCTAAGAATTCTGAGATTTCTTAAATTTCGGAAATTGATGAGATTTCTGAGATTTCTGACATTTCTGATATGTCTGAGATTTCAAAGAATTCTGAGATTTTTTTTAAATTCTTAGATTTTTGAGAATTTTGAAATTTCTAAGAATTCTGAGATTTCTGAGAATTTTTAAATTTGTTAGATTTCTGAAAGTTCTATGATTTTTCAAAATTCTAAAAATCTGAGAATTCCAAAATTTCTGAGAATTCCAAGATTTTTGAAAGTTTTTGGAGTTCCGAGATTTCTGAGATTTCTGAAAATTTTGAAAATTGTGAGATTTCTGAGATTTCTTCAAATTCTGAACTTTTGAAAAATCTGAGATTTTATGAGAATCTTGAGATTTTTGAAGTTTCTGAGATTTCAGAGATTTTCGAAACTTCCGAGATTTCTAAGATTTCAGAGATTTTTGAAATTTTAGAGACTTCTGAGATTTCTAAGAGTGTTTTTATTTTTAAAAATCTTTAGCTTCCTAAGATTTCCGCGATTGCTGAGATTACTGACATTGCAAAGAATTCGGAGATTTTTAAAATTTCAGAGCTTTCTGAGATTTCTAAGAATTCTGAGATTTATTTAATATTCTTATATTTCTGAGAACTCTGACATTTAGGAGAATTCTAAAATTTCTGAACGTTCTGAGATTTTTGAAATTCCTGAGAATTCTGAGAATTCAGAGATTTTTGAATATTTTGAAATTTCCTAAATTTCTGAGAATTCTGATACTTTTTAAATTCCTAAGATTTCTGAGATTTCTGAGATTTCTGAGATCTCTGAAATTTTTTAACTCTCTGAGATTTCTGAGGTCTAAGAATTCTGAGATTTTTGAAAAATCTTAGTTTGCTTCGAATTTGAAAATTTTTGAATATTTTCAGATTTTTGAGATTTTTAAAAATCTGAGAATTCTGTGATTTCTGAGATTTCTGATAGTTTCAAGTTTTATGAGATTTCTAAGAATTTCGAAGTAGAACATTTTAGAATTCTGAGGTTTTTGAAAATTCTGAGATTTCGGAGACTTATGATATTTTTTAAAGGTCTAAGATTTGTGAGATTCCTGAGATTATTTAACATTGTGAGATTTCTGAGATTTCTAAGAATCATGAGATTTTTGAAAATTCTGACATTTTCTGAGCATTCTGAAATTTTTGAAACTCTTGAGATTTCTGAGATTCCATTGATTTCTTAAAATTCTGCGATTTCTGAGAATTCTGAGATTTTTTAAATTTATGAAATTTTTGAGATTTCTAAGAATTTTGAAATTTTTGAAGATACTTAAATTTCTGAGATTTTTAGGATTGCTAAGATTTCTGAAATTTCGTAGAATTCTAAAATATCTAAGCTTTCTTATATTTCTAATATTTCTGAGATTTTTTATATTTCTGAGATTTCTAAGAATTCTGATTTTTTTTAATCCTTAGATTTTTGCGGATTCTGAGATTTTTTTAAATTTCTGAGATTTCTGAGAATTCTGAGAATACGGAAAAATCTGAGCATTCTTAGATTTTTGAAACTCCTGATATTTGTGAGATTTCTGAGATTTTGTAGATTTCTTAAATTTCTGAAATTTCTGAAATTTCCAAAGTTTCTGAGTATTCTGAGATTTTTGAAATTTTTGAAATTTCTGAGATTTCTGAGAAATCTTAAAATTCTGATATTTTAGAAAATTCTGAGATATTTGAGAATTCTGATTTTTTTGAAATTTCTGAGATTTCTAAAATTTCTGAGATTTGTGTGATTTCTGAGATTTCTTAGATTTGTGAGATTTGTGAGATTTTTAAAATTACTGAGATTTCTGATATTTATGAGAGTTCTGAGATTTAAGAGAATTCTGAGGTTTTTGAAAATTTTTCGATGTCTGAGAATACTGAGATATTTGAAATTCCTAAGACTTCTGAGAATTCTTG